>NW_027477686.1:0-60453 GCF_051020955.1 Megalopta genalis | reverse complement strand
TCACGCGAACCATACGATCTAGCTTCAATATCATGAGAAAAACACGATTTCGCCTCAAATTCGTGAGAAATAGCTATTTTAAACAAACGATTTAGCTTCAAAATCATGCGATATGAACAATTTAACTTCAGATTCATGAGAAATACACGAATCAGCTTCAAATTCACGCGAAACATACGATCTAGCTTCAACATCATGCGAAACACACGATTTCGATTGAAATTCGTGCGAAATAGCCATTTTAAACAAACGATTTGGCTTCAAATCCATGCGAAATGAACAATTTTGCTTCAGATTCATGCGAAATACACGAATTAGCTTTAAATCATCGCGAAACATACGATCTAGCTTCAACATCATGCGAAACACACGATTTCGATTGAAATTCGTGCGAAATAGCCATTTTAAACAAACGATTTGGCTTCAAATACATGCGAAATGAACAATTTAGCTTCAGATTCATGCGAAATACACGAATTAGCTTTAGATCTACGCGAAACATACGAGTTAGCTTCAATATCATGAGATATACACGATTACGCTTCAAATTCGTGCGGAATAGCGATTTTAAACAAGCGATTAAGCTTCAAATTCATGCGATATGAACAATTTAACTTCAGATTCATGCGAAATACACGAATTAGCTTTAAATCAACGCGAAACATTCGATTTAGCTTCAATATCATGCGAAACACACGATTTCGATTGAAATTCGTGCGAAATAGCGATTTTAAACAAACGATTTGTCTTCAAATTCATGCGAAATGAACAATTTAGCTTCAGATTCATGCGAAATACAATGATTAGCTTTAAATCAACGCGAAACATACGATTTATCGTCAATATCATGAGAAACACACGATTTCGATTGAAATTCGTGCGAAATAGCGATTTTAAACAAAGGATTTGGCTTCAAATTCATGCGAAATGAACAATTTAACTTCAGATTCATGCGAAATACACGAATCAGCTTCAAATTCACGCGAAACATACGATTTAGCTTCAATATTATTGGGAAACACACGATTTCGTTTCAAATTCGTGCGAAATAGCGATTTTAAACAAACGATTTAGCTTCAAGTTGATGCGAAATGTAGAATATAGCTTCAGATACATGCGAAATGCACGAATTAGCTTTAAATCAACGCGAAACATACGATTTAGCTTCAATATCATGCGATATACACGATTTCGCTTCAAATTCGTGCGAAATAGCGATTTTAAACAAACGATTAAGCTTCAAATTCAAGCGATATGAACAATTTAACTTCAGATTCATGCGAAATACACGAATTAGCTTTAAATCAACGCGAAACATACGATTTAGCTTCAATATCATACGAAACACACAATTTCGCTTCAAATTCGTGCGAAATAGCGTTTTTAAACAAACGATTTGTTTCAAATTCATGCGAAATGAACAATTTAGCTTCAGATTCATGCGAAATACACGAATTAGCTTTAGATCTACGCGAAACATACGAGTTAGCTTCAATATCATGAGATATACACGATTACGCTTCAAATTCGTGCGGAATAGCGATTTTAAACAAGCGATTAAGCTTCAAATTCATGCGATATGAACAATTTAACTTCAGATTCATGCGAAATACACGAATTAGCTTTAAATCAACGCGAAACATACGATTTAGCTTAAATATCATGCGAAACACACGACTTCGATTGAAATTCGTGCGAAATAGCGATTTTAAACAAACGATTTCGCTTCAAATTCATGCGAAATGAACAATTTAGCTTCAGATTTATGCGATATACACGGATTAGCTTCACATTCACCCGAAACATTGAATTTAGCTTCAATATTATGCGAAACACACGATTTCGCTTCCAAATTCGTGCGAAATTGCGTTTTTAATCAAACGATTTGGCTTCGAATTCATGCGAAATGAACAATTCAGCTTCAGATTCATGCGAAATACACGGATTAGCTTCAAATTCTACCCGAAACATACGATTTAGCTCCAATATCATGCGAAACACACGATTTCGATTCAAATTCGTGCAAAATAGCGATTTTAAACAAACGATTTGGTTTCAAATTCTGGCGAAATGAACAATTTAGCTTCAGAATCATGCGAAATACACGGATTAGCTTTAAATCAACGCGAAACATACGATTTATCGTCAATATCATGCGAAACACACGATTTCGATTCAAATTCGCGCAAACTAGCGATTTTAAACAAACGAATTGGTTTCAAATTTATGCGAAATGAACAATTTATCTTCAGATTCATGCAAAATACACGAATCAGCTTCAAATTCACGCGAACCATACGATCTAGCTTCAATATCATGAGAAAAACACGATTTCGCCTCAAATTCGTGAGAAATAGCTATTTTAAACAAACGATTTAGCTTCAAAATCATGCGATATGAACAATTTAACTTCAGATTCATGAGAAATACACGAATCAGCTTCAAATTCACGCGAAACATACGATCTAGCTTCAACATCATGCGAAACACACGATTTCGATTGAAATTCGTGCGAAATAGCCATTTTAAACAAACGATTTGGCTTCAAATCCATGCGAAATGAACAATTTTGCTTCAGATTCATGCGAAATACACGAATTAGCTTTAAATCATCGCGAAACATACGATTTAGTTTGAATATCATGCGAAACACACGATTTCGATTGAAATTCGAGCGAAATAGCGATTTTAAACAAAGGATTTGGATTCAAATTCATGCGAAATGAACAATTTAACTTCAGATTCATGCGAAATACACAAATCAGCTTCAAATTCACGCGAAACATACGATTTATCGTCAATATCATGCGAAACACACGATTTCGATTCAAATTCGCGCAAACTAGCGATTTTAAACAAACGAATTGGTTTCAAATTTATGCGAAATGAACAATTTATATTCAGATTCATGCAAAATACACGAATCAGCTTCAAATTCACGCGAACCATACGATCTAGCTTCAATATCATGAGAAAAACACGATTTCGCCTCAAATTCGTGAGAAATAGCAATTTTAAACAAACGATTTAGCTTCAAAATCATGCGATATGAACAATTTAACTTCAGATTCATGAGAAATACACGAATCAGCTTCAAATTCACGCGAAACATACGATCTAGCTTCAACATCATGCGAAACACACGATTTCGATTGAAATTCGTGCGAAATAGCCATTTTAAACAAACGATTTGGCTTCAAATACATGCGAAATGAACAATTTAGCTTCAGATTCATGCGAAATACACGAATTAGCTTTAGATCTACGCGAAACATACGAGTTAGCTTCAATATCATGAGATATACACGATTACGCTTCAAATTCGTGCGGAATAGCGATTTTAAACAAGCGATTAAGCTTCAAATTCATGCGATATGAACAATTTAACTTCAGATTCATGCGAAATACACGAATTAGCTTTAAATCAACGCGAAACATTCGATTTAGCTTCAATATCATGCGAAACACACGATTTCGATTGAAATTCGTGCGAAATAGCGATTTTAAACAAACGATTTGTCTTCAAATTCATGCGAAATGAACAATTTAGCTTCAGATTCATGCGAAATACAATGATTAGCTTTAAATCAACGCGAAACATACGATTTATCGTCAATATCATGAGAAACACACATTTCGATTGAAATTCGTGCGAAATAGCGATTTTAAACAAAGGATTTGGCTTCAAATTCATGCGAAATGAACAATTTAACTTCAGATTCATGCGAAATACACGAATCAGCTTCAAATTCACGCGAAACATACGATTTAGCTTCAATATTATTGGGAAACACACGATTTCGTTTCAAATTCGTGCGAAATAGCGATTTTAAACAAACGATTTAGCTTCAAGTTGATGCGAAATGTAGAATATAGCTTCAGATACATGCGAAATGCACGAATTAGCTTTAAATCAACGCGAAACATACGATTTAGCTTCAATATCATGCGATATACACGATTTCGCTTAAAATTCGTGCGAAATAGCGATTTTAAACAAACGATTAAGCTTCAAATTCAAGCGATATGAACAATTTAACTTCAGATTCATGCGAAATACACGAATTAGCTTTAAATCAACGCGAAACATACGATTTAGCTTCAATATCATGCGAAACACACTATTTCGCTTCAAATTCGTGCGAAATAGCGTTTTTAAACAAACGATTTGTTTCAAATTCATGCGAAATGAACAATTTAGCTTCAGATTCATGCGAAATACACGAATTAGCTTTAGATCTACGCGAAACATACGAGTTAGCTTCAATATCATGAGATATACACGATTACGCTTCAAATTCGTGCGGAATAGCGATTTTAAACAAGCGATTAAGCTTCAAATTCATGCGATATGAACAATTTAACTTCAGATTCATGCGAAATACACGAATTAGCTTTAAATCAACGCGAAACATACGATTTAGCTTAAATATCATGCGAAACACACGACTTCGATTGAAATTCGTGCGAAATAGCGATTTTAAACAAACGATTTCGCTTCAAATTCATGCGAAATGAACAATTTAGCTTCAGATTTATGCGAAATACACGGATTAGCTTCACATTCACCCGAAACATTGAATTTAGCTTCAATATTATGCGAAACACACGATTTCGCTTCCAAATTCGTGCGAAATTGCGTTTTTAATCAAACGATTTGGCTTCGAATTCATGCGAAATGAACAATTCAGCTTCAGATTCATGCGAAATACACGGATTAGCTTAAAATTCACCCGAAACATACGTTTTAGTTTCAATACCATGCGAAACACACGATTTCGATTCAAATTCGTGCAAAATAGCGATTGTAAACAAAGAATTTGGTGCCAAATTTATGCGAAATGAACAATTTAGCTTCAGATTCATGCGAAATACACAAATTAGCTTTAAATCAACGCGAAACATACGATTTAGCTTCAACATCATGCGAAACACACGATTTCGATTGAAATTCGTGCGAAATAGCCATTTTAACCAAACGATTTGGCTTCAAATCCATGCGAAATGAACAATTTTGTTTCAGATTCATGCGAAATACACGAATTAGCTTTAAATCACCGCGAAACATACGATTTAGTTTCAATATCATGCGAAACACACGATTTCGATTGAAATTCGTGCGAAATAGCGATTTTAAACAAACGATTTAGCTTCAAGTTGATGCGAACTGTAGAATTTAGCTTCACATTCATACGAAGTACACGAATTAGCTTTAAATCAACGCGAAACATACGTTTTAGCTTCAATATCATGCGAAACACACGATTTCGCTTCAAATTCGTGCGAAATAGCGATTTTAAACAATCGATTTGGCTTCAAATCCATGCGAAACAAAAGGTTTAGCTTCAAATACTTGTGATATACATGATTTTGCTTTAGCTGCATGAGAAACAAACGATTTAGCTTCACACCCAAGGGAAACATATGATTTAACTTCAAATCAATGCGAAATAGAATGCTTAGCATCAAATCCATGCGACACAAATTATTTAGCTTCATATACTAGCGATATAAGTGATGTAGCTTCAAATGCACGCGAAACAAACGAGTGATGTTCAAATCCAAGCGTAAAGCACGATTTAACTTCAAATCAATGCGAAGTAGAAGATTTAGGTTCAAATACATGTGAAACAAATGGTTTAGCTTCAAATACTTGTGATATACATGATTTTGCTTCAGCTGCATGCGAAACAAACGATTTAGCTTCACAACCAAGCGAAACACATGATTTAGCTTCAAATCAATGCGAAATAGAAGGCTTAGCATCAAATCCATGCGACACAAATTATTTAGCTTCATATACTTGCGATATAAGTGATGTAGCTTCAAATGCAGGCGAAACAAACGAGTGATATTCAAATCCAAACGTAAAGCATGATTTAACTTCAAATCAATGCGAAATAGAAGATTTAGGTTCAAATACATGCGAAACAAATGGTTTAACTTCAAATAATTGTGATACACATGATTTTGCTTCAGCTGCTTGCGAAACAAACGATTTAGCTTCACACTCAAGGGAAACACATGATTTAACTTCAAATCAATGCGAAGTATAAGGCTTAGGATCAAATCCATGCGACACAAATTATTTAGCTTCTTATACTTGCGATATAAGTGATATAGGTTCAAATGCAGGCGAAACAAACGAGTGAGCTTTAAATCCAAGTGTAACACATTATTTAGTTTCAAATCAATGGGAAGTAGAAGATTTACCTTCAAATCCATGCGAAAAAAATGGTTTTGCTTCAAATACTTGTGATATACATGATTTTGCTTCAACTGCATGCGAAACAAACTATTTAGCTTCACACCCAAGCGAAACACATGATTTAGCTTCAAATCAATGCGAAATAGAAGGCTTAGCATCAATTCCATGCGACACAAATTATTTAGCTTCATATACTTGCGATATAAGTGATATAGCTTCAAATGCAGGCGAAACAAACGAGTGATCTTCAAATCCAAGCGTAACACATGATTTAACTTCAAATCAATGCGAAGTAGAAGATTTACCTTCAAATCCATGCGAAACAAATGGTTTAGCTTCAAATACTTGTGATATACATGATTTTGCTTCAGCTGCATGCGAAACAAACTATTTAGCTTCACACCCAAGCGAAACACATGATTTAACTTCAAATCAATGCGAAGTAGAAGGCTTAGCATCAAATCCATGCGACACAAAATATTTAGCTTCATATACTTGCGATATAAGTGATATAGCTTCAAATGCAGGCGAAACAAACGAGTGATCTTCAAATCCAAGCGTAACACATGATTTAACTTCAAATCAATGCGAAGTAGAAGATTTACCTTCAAATCCATGCGAAACAAATGGTTTAGCTTCAAATACTTGTGATATACATGATTTTGCTTCAGCTGCATGCGAAACAAACTATTTAGCTTCACACCCAAGCGAAACACATGATTTAGCTTCAAATCAATGCGAAATAGAAGGCTTAGCATCAAATCCATGCGACACAAATTATTTAGCTTCATATACTAGCGATATAAGTGATGTAGCTTCAAATGCAGGCGAAACAAACGAGTGATGTTCAAATCCAAGCGTAAAGCATGATTTAACTTCAAATCAATGCGAAGTAGAAGATTTAGGTTCAAATACATGCGAAACAAATGGTTTAGCTTCAAATACTTGTGATATACATGATTTTGCTTCAGCTGCATGCGAGACAAACGAGTTAGCTTCAAATGCAAGCGAAACACATGACTTAGCTTCAAATCAATGCGAAATAGTACGCTTAGCATCAAATCCATGCGACACATATTATTTAGCTTCGTATACTTGCGATATAAGTGATATTGCTTCAAATGCAGGCGAAACAAACGAGTGATCTTCAAATCCAAGCGTAACACATGTTTTAAAGTCAAATCAATGGGAAGTAGAAGATTTACCTTCAAATCCATGCGAAACAAATGGTTTAGCTTCAAATACTTGTGATATACATGATTTTGCTTTAGCTGCATGAGAAACAAACGATTAAGCTTCACACCCAAGGGAAACACGTGATTTAACTTCAAATCAATGCGAAGAAGAAGGCTTAGCATCAAATCCATGCCACACAAATTATTTAGCTTCATACACTTGCGATATAATTAATATAGCTTCAAATGCAGGCGAAACAAATGAGTGATCTTCATATCCAAGCGTAACACGTGATGTAACTTTAAATCAATGCGAAGTAGAAGATTTAGGTTCTTATACATGCGAAACAAATGGTTTATCTTCAAATACTTGTGATATACATGATTTTGCTTCAGCTGCATGCGAAACAAACGATTTAGCTTCACAACCAAGCGAAACACATGATTTAGCTTCAAATCAATGCGAAATAGAAGGCTTAGCATCAAATCCATGCGACACAAATTATTTAGCTTCATATACTAGCGATATAAGTGATGTAGCTTCAAATGCAGGCGAAACAAACGAGTGATGTTCAAATCCAAGCGTAAAGCATGATTTAACTTCAAATCGATGCGAAGTAGAAGATTTAGGTTCAAATACATGCGAAACAAATGGTTTAGCTTCAAATACTTGTGATATACATGATTTTGCTTCAGCTGCATGCGAGACAAACGAGTTAGCTTCAAATGCAAGCGAAACACATGATTTAGCTTCAAATCAATGCGAAATAGAAGGCTTAGCATCAAATCCATGCGACACAAATTATTTAGCTTCATATACTTGCGATATAAGTGATATAGCTTCAAATGCAGGCGAAACAAACGAGTGAGCTTTAAATCCAAGTGTAACACATTATTTAGTTTCAAATCAATGGGAAGTAGAAGATTTACCTTCAAATCCATGCGAAACAAATGGTTTAGCTTCAAATACTTGTGATATACATGATTTTGCTTTAGCTGCATGAGAAACAAACGATTAAGCTTCACACCCAAGGGAAACACGTGATTTAACTTCAAATCAATGCGAAGAAGAAGGCTTAGCATCAAATCCATGCGACACAAATTATTTAGCTTCATATACTTGCGATATAAGTGATACAGCTTCAAATGCAGGCGAAACAAACGAGTGAGCTTTAAATCCAAGCGTAATACATGATTTAACTTCAAATCAATGCGAAGTAGAAGATTTACCTTCAAATACATGCGAAACAAATGGTTTAGCTTCAAATACTTGTGATATACATGATTTTGCTTTAGCTGCATGAGAAACAAACGATTTAGCTTCACACCCAAGGGAAACATATGATTTAACTTCAAATCAATGCGAAGTAGAAGGCTTAGCATCAAATCCATGCGACACATATTATTTAGCTTCGTATAATTGCAATATAAGTGATATTGCTTCAAATGCAGGCGAAACAAACGAGTGATCTTCAAATCCAAGCGTAACACATGTTTTAAAGTCAAATCAATGGGAAGTAGATGATTTACCTTCAAATCCATGCGTAACAAATGGTTTAGCTTCAAATACTTGTGATATACATGATTTAGCTTCAACTGCATGCGAAACAAACGAGTTGGCTTCAAATCCTAGCGAAACACATGATTTAGCTTCAAATAAATGCGAAATATGAGGCTTAGCATCAAATCCATGCCACACAAATTATTTAGCTTCATACACTTGCGATATAAGTGGTATAGCTTCAAATGCAGGCGAAACAAACGAGTGAGCTTTAAATCCAAGTGTAACACATTATTTAGTTTCAAATCAGTGGGAAGTAGAAGATTTACCTTCAAATACATGCGAAACAAATGGTTTAGCTTCAAATACTTGTGATATACATGATTTTGCTTTAGCTGCATGAGAAACAAACGATTTAGCTTCACACCCAAGGGAAACATATGATTTAACTTCAAATCAATGCGAAGTAGAAGGCTTAGCATCAAATCCATGTGACACATATTATTTAGCTTCGTATAATTGCAATATAAGTGATATTGCTTCAAATGCAGGCGAAACAAACGAGTGATCTTCAAATCCAAGCGTAACACATGTTTTAAAGTCAAATCAATGGGAAGTAGATGATTTACCTTCAAATCCATGCGAAACAAATGGTTTAGCTTCAAATACTTGTGATATACATGATTTAGCTTCAACTGCATGCGAAACAAACGAGTTGGCTTCAAATCCTAGCGAAACACATGATTTAGCTTCAAATAAATGCGAAATATGAGGCTTAGCATCAAATCCATGCTACACAAATTATTTAGCTTCATACACTTGCGATATAATTAATATAGCTTCAAATGCAGGCGAAACAAATGAGTGATCTTCAAATCCAAGCGTAACACATGATTTAACTTCAAATCAATGCGAAGTAGAAGATTTAGGTTCAAATACATGCGAAACAAATGGTTTAGCTTCAAATACTTGTGATATACATGATTTTGCTTCAGCTGCATGCGAAACAAACTATTTAGCTTCACACCCAAGCGAAACACATGATTTAGCTTCAAATCAATGCGAAATAGAAGGCTTAGCATCAAATCCATGCGACACAAATTATTTAGCTTCATATACTAGCGATGTAAGTGATGTAGCTTCAAATGCAGGCGAAACAAACGAGTGATGTTCAAATCCAAGCGTAAAGCATGATTTAACTTCAAATCAATGCGAAGTAGAAGATTTAGGTTCAAATACATGCGAAACAAATGGTTTAGCTTCAAATACTTGTGATATACATGATTTTGCTTCAGCTGCATGCGAGACAAACGAGTTAGCTTCAAATGCAAGCGAAACACATGACTTAGCTTCAAATCAATGCGAAATAGTACGCTTAGCATCAAATCCATGCGACACATATTATTTAGCTTCGTATACTTGCGATATATGTGATATTGCTTCAAATGCAGGCGAAACAAACGAGTGATCTTCAAATCCAAGCGTAACACATGTTTTAAAGTCAAATCAATGGGAAGTAGAAGATTTACCTTCAAATCCATGCGAAACAAATGGTTTAGCTTCAAATACTTGTGATATACATGATTTTGCTTTAGCTGCATGAGAAACAAACGATTAAGCTTCACACCCAAGGGAAACACGTGATTTAACTTCAAATCAATGCGAAGAAGAAGGCTTAGCATCAAATCCATGCCACACAAATTATTTAGCTTCATACACTTGCGATATAATTAATATAGCTTCAAATGCAGGCGAAACAAATGAGTGATCTTCATATCCAAGCGTAACACGTGATGTAACTTTAAATCAATGCGAAGTAGAAGATTTAGGTTCTTATACATGCGAAACAAATGGTTTATCTTCAAATACTTGTGATATACATGATTTTGCTTCAGCTGCATGCGAAACAAACGATTTAGCTTCACAACCAAGCGAAACACATGATTTAGCTTCAAATCAATGCGAAATAGAAGGCTTAGCATCAAATCCATGCGACACAAATTATTTAGCTTCATATACTAGCGATATAAGTGATGTAGCTTCAAATGCAGGCGAAACAAACGAGTGATGTTCAAATCCAAGCGTAAAGCATGATTTAACTTCAAATCGATGCGAAGTAGAAGATTTAGGTTCAAATACATGCGAAACAAATGGTTTAGCTTCAAATACTTGTGATATACATGATTTTGCTTCAGCTGCATGCGAGACAAACGAGTTAGCTTCAAATGCAAGCGAAACACATGATTTAGCTTCAAATCAATGCGAAATAGAAGGCTTAGCATCAAATCCATGCGACACAAATTATTTAGCTTCATATACTTGCGATATAAGTGATATAGCTTCAAATGCAGACGAAACAAACGAGTGAGCTTTAAATCCAAGTGTAACACATTATTTAGTTTCAAATCAATGGGAAGTAGAAGATTTACCTTCAAATCCATGCGAAACAAATGGTTTAGCTTCAAATACTTGTGATATACATGATTTTGCTTTAGCTGCATGAGAAACAAACGATTAAGCTTCACACCCAAGGGAAACACGTGATTTAACTTCAAATCAATGCGAAGAAGAAGGCTTAGCATCAAATCCATGCGACACAAATTATTTAGCTTCATATACTTGCGATATAAGTGATGTAGCTTCAAATGCAGGCGAAACAAACGAGTGAGCTTTAAATCCAAGCGTAATACATGATTTAACTTCAAATCAATGCGAAGTAGAAGATTTACCTTCAAATACATGCGAAACAAATGGTTTAGCTTCAAATACTTGTGATATACATGATTTTGCTTTAGCTGCATGAGAAACAAACGATTTAGCTTCACACCCAAGGGAAACACATGATTTAACTTCAAATCAATGCGAAGTAGAAGATTTAGGTTCAAATACATGCGAAACAAATGGTTTAGCTTCAAATACTTGTGATATACATGATTTTGCTTCAGCTGCATGCGAGACAAACGAGTTAGCTTCAAATGCAAGCGAAACACATGACTTAGCTTCAAATCAATGCGAAATAGTACGCTTAGCATCAAATCCATGCGACACATATTATTTAGCTTCGTATACTTGCGATATAAGTGATATTGCTTCAAATGCAGGCGAAACAAACGAGTGATCTTCAAATCCAAGCGTAACACATGTTTTAAAGTCAAATCAATGGGAAGTAGAAGATTTACCTTCAAATCCATGCGAAACAAATGGTTTAGCTTCAAATACTTGTGATATACATGATTTTGCTTTAGCTGCATGAGAAACAAACGATTAAGCTTCACACCCAAGGGAAACACGTGATTTAACTTCAAATCAATGCGAAGAAGAAGGCTTAGCATCAAATCCATGCCACACAAATTATTTAGCTTCATACACTTGCGATATAAATAATATAGCTTCAAATGCAGGCGAAACAAATGAGTGATCTTCATATCCAAGCGTAACACGTGATGTAACTTCAAATCAATGGGAAGTAGAAGATTTAGGTTCAAATACATGCGAAACAAATGGTTTAGCTTCAAATACTTGTGATATACATGATTTTGCTTTAGCTGCATGAGAAACAAACGATTTAGCTTCACACCCAAGGGAAACACATGATTTAACTTCAAATCAATGCGAAGTAGAAGGCTTAGCATCAAATCCATGCGACACAAAATATTTAGCTTCATATACTTGCGATATAAGTGATATAGCTTCAAATGCAGGCGAAACAAACGAGTGATCTTCAAATCCAAGCGTAACACATGATTTAACTTCAAATCAATGCGAAGTAGAAGATTTAGGTTCAAATACATGCGAAACAAATGGTTTAGCTTCAAATACTTGTGATATACATGATTTTGCTTCAGCTGCATGCGAAACAAACTATTTAGCTTCACACCCAAGCGAAACACATGATTTAGCTTCAAATCAATGCGAAATAGAAGGCTTAGCATCAATTCCATGCGACACAAATTATTTAGCTTCATATACTTGCGATATAAGTGATATAGCTTCAAATGCAGGCGAAACAAACGAGTGAGCTTTAAATCCAAGTGTAACACATTATTTAGTTTCAAATCAGTGGGAAGTAGAAGATTTACCTTCAAATCCATGCGAAACAAATGGTTTAGCTTCAAATACTTGTGATATACATGATTTTGCTTTAGCTGCATGAGAAACAAACGATTTAGCTTCACACCCAAGGGAAACATATGATTTAACTTCAAATCAATGCGAAGTAGAAGGCTTAGCATCAAATCCATGCGACACATATTATTTAGCTTCGTATAATTGCAATATAAGTGATATTGCTTCAAATGCAGGCGAAACAAACGAGTGATCTTCAAATCCAAGCGTAACACATGTTTTAAAGTCAAATCAATGGGAAGTAGATGATTTACCTTCAAATCCATGCGTAACAAATGGTTCAGCTTCAAATACTTGTGATATACATGATTTAGCTTCAACTGCATGCGAAACAAACGAGTTGGCTTCAAATCCTAGCGAAACACATGATTTAGCTTCAAATAAATGCGAAATATGAGGCTTAGCATCAAATCCATGCCACACAAATTATTTAGCTTCATACACTTGCGATATAATTAATATAGCTTCAAATGCAGGCGAAACAAATGAGTGATCTTCAAATCCAAGCGTAACACGTGATGTAACTTTAAATCAATGCGAAGTAGAAGATTTAGGTTCAAATACATGCGAAACAAATGGTTTAGCTTCAAATACTTGTGATATACATGATATTGCTTCAGCTGCATGCGAGACAAACGAGTTAGCTTCAAATGCAAGCGAAACACATGATTTAGCTTCAAATCAATGCGAAATAGAAGGCTTAGCATCAAATCCATGCGACACATATTATTTAGCTTCGTATACTTGCGATATAAGTGATATTGCTTCAAATGCAGGCGAAACAAACGAGTGATCTTCAAATCCAAGCGTAACACATGTTTTAAAGTCAAATCAATGGGAAGTAGAAGATTTACCTTCAAATCCATGCGAAACAAATGGTTTAGCTTCAAATACTTGTGATATACATGATTTTGCTTTAGCTGCATGAGAAACAAACGATTAAGCTTCACACCCAAGGGAAACACGTGATTTAACTTCAAATCAATGCGAAGAAGAAGGCTTAGCATCAAATCCATGTCACACAAATTATTTAGCTTCATACACTTGCGATATAATTAATATAGCTTCAAATGCAGGCGAAACAAATGAGTGATCTTCATATCCAAGCGTAACACGTGATGTAACTTTAAATCAATGCGAAGTAGAAGATTTAGGTTCTTATACATGCGAAACAAATGGTTTAGCTTCAAATACTTGTGATATACATGATTTTGCTTCAGCTGCATGCGAGACAAACGAGTTAGCTTCAAATGCAAGCGAAACACATGATTTAGCTTCAAATCAATGCGAAATAGAAGGCTTAGCATCAAATCCATGCGACACAAATTATTTAGCATCATATACTTGCGATATAAGTGATATAGCTTCAAATGCAGGCGAAACAAACGAGTGAGCTTTAAATCCAAGTGTAACACATTATTTAGTTTCAAATCAATGGGAAGTAGAAGATTTACCTTCAAATCCATGCGAAACAAATGGTTTAGCTTCAAATACTTGTGATATACATGATTTTGCTTTAGCTGCATGAGAAACAAACGATTAAGCTTCACACCCAAGGGAAACACGTGATTTAACTTCAAATCAATGCGAAGAAGAAGGCTTAGCATCAAATCCATGCGACACAAATTATTTAGCTTCATATACTTGCGATATAAGTGATACAGCTTCAAATGCAGGCGAAACAAACGAGTGAGCTTTAAATCCAAGCGTAATACATGATTTAACTTCAAATCAATGCGAAGTAGAAGATTTACCTTCAAATACATGCGAAACAAATGGTTTAGCTTCAAATACTTGTGATATACATGATTTTGTTTCAGCTGCATGCGAAACAAACGATTTAGCTTCACAACCAAGCGAAACACATGATTTAGCTTCAAATCAATGCGAAATAGAAGGCTTAGCATCAAATCCATGCGTCACAAATTATTTAGCTTCATATACTAGCGATATAAGTGATGTAGCTTCAAATGCAGGCGAAACAAACGAGTGATGTTCAAATCCAAGCGTAAAGCATGATTTAACTTCAAATCAATGCGAAGTAGAAGATTTAGGTTCAAATACATGCGAAACAAATGGTTTAGCTTCAAATACTTGTGATATACATGATTTTGCTTCAGCTGCATGCGAGACAAACGAGTTAGCTTCAAATGCAAGCGAAACACATGACTTAGCTTCAAATCAATGCGAAATAGTACGCTTAGCATCAAATCCATGCGACACATATTATTTAGCTTCGTATACTTGCGATATAAGTGATATTGCTTCAAATGCAGGCGAAACAAACGAGTGATCTTCAAATCCAAGCGTAACACATGTTTTAAAGTCAAATCAATGGGAAGTAGAAGATTTACCTTCAAATCCATGCGAAACAAATGGTTTAGCTTCAAATACTTGTGATATACATGATTTTGCTTTAGCTGCATGAGAAACAAACGATTAAGCTTCACACCCAAGGGAAACACGTGATTTAACTTCAAATCAATGCGAAGAAGAAGGCTTGGCATCAAATCCATGCCACACAAATTATTTAGCTTCATACACTTGCGATATAATTAATATAGCTTCAAATGCAGGCGAAACAAATGAGTGATCTTCAAATCCAAGCGTAACACGTGATGTAACTTTAAATCAATGCGAAGTAGAAGATTTAGGTTCTTATACATGCGAAACAAATGGTTTAGCTTCAAATACTTGTGATATACATGATTTTGCTTCAGCTGCATGCGAAACAAACGATTTAGCTTCACAACCAAGCGAAACACATGATTTAGCTTCAAATCAATGCGAAATAGAAGGCTTAGTATCAAATCCATGCGACACAAATTATTTAGCTTCATATACTAGCGATATAAGTGATGTAGCTTCAAATGCAGGCGAAACAAACGGGTGATGTTCAAATCCAAGCGTAAAGCATGATTTAACTTCAAATCAATGCGAAGTAGAAGATTTAGGTTCAAATACATGCGAAACAAATGGTTTAGCTTCAAATACTTGTGATATACATGATTTTGCTTCAGCTGCATGCGAGACAAACGAGTTAGCTTCAAATGCAAGCGAAACACATGATTTAGCTTCAAATCAATGCGAAATAGAAGGCTTAGCATCAAATCCATGCGACACAAATTATTTAGCTTCATATACTTGCGATATAAGTGATACAGCTTCAAATGCAGGCGAAACAAACGAGTGAGCTTTAAATCCAAGTGTAACACATTATTTAGTTTCAAATCAATGGGAAGTAGAAGATTTACCATCAAATCCATGCGAAACAAATGGTTTAGCTTCAAATACTTGTGGTATACAAGATTTTGCTTTTGCTGCATGAGAAACAAACGATTAAGCTTCACACCCAAGGGAAACACGTGATTTAACTTCAAATCAATGCGAATAAGAAGGCTTAGCATCAAATCCATGCGACACAAATTATTTAGCTTCATATACTTGCGATATAAGTGATACAGCTTCAAATGCAGGCGAAACAAACGAGTGAGCTTTAAATCCAAGCGTAATACATGATTTAACTTCAAATCAATGCGAAGTAGAAGATTTACCTTCAAATACATGCGAAACAAATGGTTTAGCATCAAATACTTGTGATATACATGATTTAGCTTCAACTGCATGCGAAACAAACGATTTAGTTTCAAATCCAAGCGAAACACATGATTTAGCTTCAATCAATGCGAAGTAGAAGGCTTAGCTTCAAATCCATGCGAACCCAATGGATTAGCTTCAAATAAATGCGAGTATAAGTGTTATAGTTTCTATTGAAGGCGAAACAAATGAGTTAACTTCAAATCCATGCGAACCACATGATTTAGCTTCAAATCCATGCTAAACACATGACTTAGCTTCAAATCAATGCGGAGTAGAAGGTTTAGCTTCAAACACATGCGAAGCAAATGCTTTAGCTTTAAATACATGTGAAATAAATGATATAGCTTCAAATGCAGACGAAACACCAAGTTAGCTTCAAATCCATGGGAATCACATGATTTAGCATCAAATCAATGCGAAGTTGAAGGCTTAGAGTGAAATCCATGCGACAATAATGAATTAGCTACAAATGCATGCGATATAAGTGATATAGCTTCATATGCAGGTGAAACAAACGAGTTAGCTTCATATCCATGCGAAACACGTGATTTAGCTTCAAATTCAAGCGAAGTAGAAGGATTAGCTTCAAATCAATGCGAAACAAATGGTTTAGCTTCAAATACTTGTGATATACATGATTTAGCTTCAACTGCATGCGAAACAAACGAGTTAGCGACAAATCCATCCGAATCAATTGGTTTAGCTTCAAATACATGTGATATACATGATTTATCTTCAAATCAATGCGCAGTAGGTGGCTTAGCATCAAATCAATGCGACACAAATTATTTAGCATGAAATACTTGCGAGATAAATGATATAGCTTCATATGCAGGCGAAACGAACGAGTTAGCTTCAAATCCATGCGGAACAAATGATTTAGCTTCAAATACTTGTGATATACATGATTTAGCTTCAACTGCATGCGAAACAAACGAGTTAGCGACAAATCCAAGCGAAACACATGATTTAGCTTCAATCAATGCGAAGTAGAGGGCTTAGCTTCAAATCCATGCGAATCAAATTGTTTAGCTTCAAATACATGTGAAATACATGATTTATCTTCAAATGCTGGCGAAGCAAAAGAGTTAGCTTCAAATCCATGCAAATCACATGATTTTGCTTCAAATTCATGCGAAACACATGGTTTAGCTAATATATTCAAGCGAAACAGATAGTATAGATTCAGAAACTTGTGATAAACATGACTTAGCTTCAAATGCAGGCGAAACAAACGAATTAGCTTCAAATCCATCCGAATCAATTGGTTTAGCTTCAAATACATGTGATATACATGATTTATCTTCAAATCAATGCGAAGTAGGTGGCTTAGCATCAAATCAATGCGACACAAATTATTTAGCATGAAATACTTGTGAGATAAATGATATAGCTTCATATGCAGGCGAAACGAACGAGTTAGCTTCAAATCCATGCGGAACAAATGATTTAGCTTCAAATACTTGTGATATACATGATTTAGCTTCAACTGCATGCGAAACAAACGAGTTAGCTTCAAATCCATGCGATACACAAGATTTAGCTTCAAATCAATGCGATGTAGAAGGTTCAGCTTCAAATCCATGCGACACATATGATTTAGCTTCAAATCAATGCGATGTAGAAGGTTCAGCTTCAAATCCATGCGACACATATGATTTAGCTTCAAATACTTGCGATATAAGTGATATAGGTTCAAAAGCTGAAGGAACAAACGAGGTAGCTTCAATTCCATGCGAAACAAATGATTTAGCTTCAAAACAATGCGAAGTAGAAGGCTTAGCTTCAAATCCATGCGAAGCACGTGATTTAGCTTCCAATTAATGGGAAGTAGAAGGCTTAGCTTCAAATCCATGCGAAACAATCGGTTTAGATTCAAATACTTGTGATATACGTTATTTATATTTAACTGAATGCGCAACGAACGAGTTAGCTTCAAATCCATGCGATACACAAGATTTAGCTTCAAATCAATGCGATGTAGAAGGCTTAGCATCAAATCCATGTCACACAAATTATTTAGCTTCATACACTTGCGATATAATTAATATAGCTTCAAATGCAGGCGAAACAAATGAGTGATCTTCATATCCAAGCGTAACACGTGATGTAACTTTAAATCAATGCGAAGTAGAAGATTTAGGTTCTTATACATGCGAAACAAATGGTTTAGCTTCAAATACTTGTGATATACATGATTTTGCTTCAGCTGCATGCGAAACAAACGATTTAGCTTCACAACCAAGCGAAACACATGATTTAGCTTCAAATCAATGCGAAATAGAAGGCTTAGCATCAAATCCATGCGACACAAATTATTTAGCTTCATATACTAGCGATATAAGTGATGTAGCTTCAAATGCAGGCGAAACAAACGAGTGATGTTCAAATCCAAGCGTAAAGCATGATTTAACTTCAAATCAATGCGAAGTAGAAGATTTAGGTTCAAATACATGCGAAACAAATGGTTTAGCTTCAAATACTTGTGATATACATGATTTTGCTTCAGCTGCATGCGAGACAAACGAGTTAGCTTCAAATGCAAGCGAAACACATGATTTAGCTTCAAATCAATGCGAAGAAGAAGGCTTAGCATCAAATCCATGCGACACAAATTATTTAGCTTCATATACTTGCGATATAAGTGATACAGTTTCAAATGCAGGCGAAACAAACGAGTGAGCTTTAAATCCAAGCGTAATACATGATTTAACTTCAAATCAATGCGAAGTAGAAGATTTACATTCAAATACATGCGAAACAAATGGTTTAGCTTCAAATACTTGTGATATACATGATTTTGCTTCAGCTGCATGCGAGACAAACGAGTTAGCTTCAAATGCAAGCGAAACACATGACTTAGCTTCAAATCAATGCGAAATAGTACGCTTAGCATCAAATCCATGCGACACAGATTATTTAGCTTCGTATACTTGCGATATAAGTGATATTGCTTCAAATGCAGGCGAAACAAACGAGTGATCTTCAAATCCAAGCGTAACACATGTTTTAAAGTCAAATCAATGGGAAGTAGAAGATTTACCTTCAAATCCATGCGAAACAAATGGTTTAGCTTCAAATACTTGTGATATACATGATTTAGCTTCAACTGCATGCGAAACAAACGAGTGAGCTTTAAATCCAAGCGTAACTCATGATTTAACTTCAAATCAATGGGAAGTAGAAGATTTAGGTTCAAATACATGCGAAACAAATGGTTTAGCTTCAAATACTTGTGATATACATGATTTTGCTTCAGCTGCATGCGAAACAAACGATTTAGCTTCACAACCAAGCGAAACACATGATTTAGCTTCAAATCAATGCGAAATAGAAGGCTTAGCATCAAATCCATGCGACACAAATTATTTAGCTTCATATACTAGCGATATAAGTGATGTAGCTTCAAATGCAGGCGAAACAAACGAGTGATGTTCAAATCCAAGCGTAAAGCATGATTTAACTTCAATTCAATGCGAAGTAGAAGATTTAGGTTCAAATACATGCGAAACAAATGGTTTAGCTTCAAATACTTGTGATATACATGATTTTGCTTCAGCTGCATGCGAGACAAACGAGTTAGCTTCAAATGCAAGCGAAACACATGACTTAGCTTCAAATCAATGCGAAATAGTACGCTTAGCATCAAATCCATGCGACACATATTATTTAGCTTCGTATACTTGCGATATAAGTGATATTGCTTCAAATGCAGGCGAAACAAACGAGTGATCTTCAAATCCAAGCGTAACACATGTTTTAAAGTCAAATCAATGGGAAGTAGAAGATTTACCTTCAAATCCATGCGAAACAAATGGTTTAGCTTCAAATACTTGTGATATACATGATTTTGCTTTAGCTGCATGAGAAACAAACGATTAAGCTTCACACCCAAGGGAAACACGTGATTTAACTTCAAATCAATGCGAAGAAGAAGGCTTAGCATCAAATCCATGTCACACAAATTATTTAGCTTCATACACTTGCGATATAATTAATATAGCTTCAAATGCAGGCGAAACAAATGAGTGATCTTCATATCCAAGCGTAACACGTGATGTAACTTTAAATCAATGCGAAGTAGAAGATTTAGGTTCTTATACATGCGAAACAAATGGTTTAGCTTCAAATACTTGTGATATACATGATTTTGCTTCAGCTGCATGCGAGACAAACGAGTTAGCTTCAAATGCAAGCGAAACACATGATTTAGCTTCAAATCAATGCGAAATAGAAGGCTTAGCATCAAATCCATGCGACACAAATTATTTAGCATCATATACTTGCGATATAAGTGATATAGCTTCAAATGCAGGCGAAACAAACGAGTGAGCTTTAAATCCAAGTGTAACACATTATTTAGTTTCAAATCAATGGGAAGTAGAAGATTTACCTTCAAATCCATGCGAAACAAATGGTTTAGCTTCAAATACTTGTGATATACATGATTTTGCTTTAGCTGCATGAGAAACAAACGATTAAGCTTCACACCCAAGGGAAACACGTGATTTAACTTCAAATCAATGCGAAGAAGAAGGCTTAGCATCAAATCCATGCGACACAAATTATTTAGCTTCATATACTTGCGATATAAGTGATACAGCTTCAAATGCAGGCGAAACAAACGAGTGAGCTTTAAATCCAAGCGTAATACATGATTTAACTTCAAATCAATGCGAAGTAGAAGATTTACCTTCAAATACATGCGAAACAAATGGTTTAGCTTGAAATACTTGTGATATACATGATTTTGCTTCAGCTGCATGCGAAACAAACGATTTAGCTTCACAACCAAGCGAAACACATGATTTAGCTTCAAATCAATGCGAAATAGAAGGCTTAGCATCAAATCCATGCGTCACAAATTATTTAGCTTCATATACTAGCGATATAAGTGATGTAGCTTCAAATGCAGGCGAAACAAACGAGTGATGTTCAAATCCAAGCGTAAAGCATGATTTAACTTCAAATCAATGCGAAGTAGAAGATTTAGGTTCAAATACATGCGAAACAAATGGTTTAGCTTCAAATACTTGTGATATACATGATTTTGCTTCAGCTGCATGCGAGACAAACGAGTTAGCTTCAAATGCAAGCGAAACACATGACTTAGCTTCAAATCAATGCGAAATAGTACGCTTAGCATCAAATCCATGCGACACATATTATTTAGCTTCGTATACTTGCGATATAAGTGATATTGCTTCAAATGCAGGCGAAACAAACGAGTGATCTTCAAATCCAAGCGTAACACATGTTTTAAAGTCAAATCAATGGGAAGTAGAAGATTTACCTTCAAATCCATGCGAAACAAATGGTTTAGCTTCAAATACTTGTGATATACATGATTTTGCTTTAGCTGCATGAGAAACAAACGATTAAGCTTCACACCCAAGGGAAACACGTGATTTAACTTCAAATCAATGCGAAGAAGAAGGCTTAGCATCAAATCCATGCCACACAAATTATTTAGCTTCATACACTTGCGATATAATTAATATAGCTTCAAATGCAGGCGAAACAAATGAGTGATCTTCAAATCCAAGCGTAACACGTGATGTAACTTTAAATCAATGCGAAGTAGAAGATTTACTTTCAAATACATGCGAAACAAATGGTTTAGCTTCAAATACTTGTGATATACATGATTTTGCTTCAGCTGCATGCGAAACAAACGATTTAGCTTCACAACCAAGCGAAACACATGATTTAGCTTCAAATCAATGCGAAATAGTACGCTTAGCATCAAATCCATGCGACACATATTATTTAGCTTCGTATACTTGCGATATAAGTGATATTGCTTCAAATGCAGGCGAAACAAACGAGTGATCTTCAAATCCAAGCGTAACACATGTTTTAAAGTCAAATCAATGGGAAGTAGAAGATTTACCTTCAAATCCATGCGAAACAAATGGTTTAGCTTCAAATACTTGTGATATACATGATTTTGCTTTAGCTGCATGAGAAACAAACGATTAAGCTTCACACCCAAGGGAAACACGTGATTTAACTTCAAATCAATGCGAAGAAGAAGGCTTAGCATCAAATCCATGCCACACAAATTATTTAGCTTCACACACTTGCGATATAATTAATATAGCTTCAAATGCAGGCGAAACAAATGAGTGATCTTCAAATCCAAGCGTAACACGTGATGTAACTTTAAATCAATGCGAAGTAGAAGATTTAGGTTCTTATACATGCGAAACAAATGGTTTAGCTTCAAATACTTGTGATATACATGATTTTGCTTCAGCTGCATGCGAAACAAACGATTTAGCTTCACAACCAAGCGAAACACATGATTTAGCTTCAAATCAATGCGAAATAGAAGGCTTAGTATCAAATCCATGCGACACAAATTATTTAGCTTCATATACTAGCGATATAAGTGATGTAGCTTCAAATGCAGGCGAAACAAACGGGTGATGTTCAAATCCAAGCGTAAAGCATGATTTAACTTCAAATCAATGCGAAGTAGAAGATTTAGGTTCAAATACATGCGAAACAAATGGTTTAGCTTCAAATACTTGTGATATACATGATTTTGCTTCAGCTGCATGCGAGACAAACGAGTTAGCTTCAAATGCAAGCGAAACACATGATTTAGCTTCAAATCAATGCGAAATAGAAGGCTTAGCATCAAATCCATGCGACACAAATTATTTAGCTTCATATACTTGCGATATAAGTGATACAGCTTCAAATGCAGGCGAAACAAACGAGTGAGCTTTAAATCCAAGTGTAACACATTATTTAGTTTCAAATCAATGGGAAGTAGAAGATTTACCATCAAATCCATGCGAAACAAATGGTTTAGCTTCAAATACTTGTGGTATACAAGATTTTGCTTTAGCTGCATGAGAAACAAACGATTAAGCTTCACACCCAAGGGAAACACGTGATTTAACTTCAAATCAATGCGAATAAGAAGGCTTAGCATCAAATCCATGCGACACAAATTATTTAGCTTCATATACTTGCGATATAAGTGATACAGCTTCAAATGCAGGCGAAACAAACGAGTGAGCTTTAAATCCAAGCGTAATACATGATTTAACTTCAAATCAATGCGAAGTAGAAGATTTACCTTCAAATACATGCGAAACAAATGGTTTAGCATCAAATACTTGTGATATACATGATTTAGCTTCAACTGCATGCGAAACAAACGATTTAGTTTCAAATCCAAGCGAAACACATGATTTAGGTTCAATCAATGCGAAGTAGAAGGCTTAGCTTCAAATCCATGCGAACCCAATGGATTAGCTTCAAATAATTGCGAGTATAAGTGTTATAGTTTCTAATGAAGGCGAAACAAATGAGTTAACTTCAAATCCATGCGAACCACATGATTTAGCTTCAAATCCATGCTAAACACATGACTTAGCTTCAAATCAATGCGGAGTAGAAGGTTTAGCTTCAAACACATGCGAAGCAAATGCTTTAGCTTTAAATACATGTGAAATAAATGATATAGCTTCAAATGCAGACGAAACACCAAGTTAGCTTCAAATCCATGGGAATCACATGATTTAGCATCAAATCAATGCGAAGTTGAAGGCTTAGAGTGAAATCCATGCGACAATAATGAATTAGCTACAAATGCTTGCGATATAAGTGATATAGCTTCATATGCAGGTGAAACAAACGAGTTAGCTTCATATCCATGCGAAACACGTGATTTAGCTTCAATCAATGCGAAGTAGGGGGCTTATCTTCAAATCCATGCGAAACGAATGGTATAGCTTCAAATACTTGTTTTATACATGATTTAGCTTCAACTGTATGCGAAACAAACGAGTTAGCGTCAAATCCAAGCGAAACAAATGACTTAGCTTCAAATCAATGCGGAGTAGAAGGTTTAGCTTCAAACACATGCGAAGCAAATGGTTTAGCTTTAAATACATGTGAAATAAAAGATATAGCTCCAAATGCAGACGAAACACCAAGTTAGCTTCAAATCCAAGCGAAACACGTGATTTAGCTTCAATCAATGCGAAGTAGAGGGCTTATCTTCAAATTCATGCGAAACGAATGGTTGAGCTTCAAATACTTGTGATATACATGATTTTGCTTCAGCTGCATGCGAAACAAACGATTTAGCTTCACAACCAAGCGAAACACATGATTTAGCTTCAAATCAATGCGAAATAGAAGGCTTAGCATCAAATCCATGCGTCACAAATTATTTAGCTTCATATACTAGCGATATAAGTGATGTA
The DNA here is from genome assembly GCF_051020955.1 of Megalopta genalis. Taxonomy (NCBI): domain Eukaryota; kingdom Metazoa; phylum Arthropoda; class Insecta; order Hymenoptera; family Halictidae; genus Megalopta; species Megalopta genalis. The sequence continues at coordinate 35,616 of NW_027477686.1, read as the reverse complement.
GCTTCAAATGCAGGCGAAACAAACGAGTGATGTTCAAATCCAAGCGTAAAGCATGATTTAACTTCAAATCAATGCGAAGTAGAAGATTTAGGTTCAAATACATGCGAAACAAATGGTTTAGCTTCAAATACTTGTGATATACATGATTTTGCTTCAGCTGCATGCGAGACAAACGAGTTAGCTTCAAATGCAAGCGAAACACATGACTTAGCTTCAAATCAATGCGAAATAGTACGCTTAGCATCAAATCCATGCGACACATATTATTTAGCTTCGTATACTTGCGATATAAGTGATATTGCTTCAAATGCAGGCGAAACAAACGAGTGATCTTCAAATCCAAGCGTAACACATGTTTTAAAGTCAAATCAATGGGAAGTAGAAGATTTACCTTCAAATCCATGCGAAACAAATGGTTTAGCTTCAAATACTTGTGATATACATGATTTTGCTTTAGCTGCATGAGAAACAAACGATTAAGCTTCACACCCAAGGGAAACACGTGATTTAACTTCAAATCAATGCGAAGAAGAAGGCTTAGCATCAAATCCATGCCACACAAATTATTTAGCTTCATACACTTGCGATATAATTAATATAGCTTCAAATGCAGGCGAAACAAATGAGTGATCTTCAAATCCAAGCGTAACACGTGATGTAACTTTAAATCAATGCGAAGTAGAAGATTTAGGTTCTTATACATGCGAAACAAATGGTTTAGCTTCAAATACTTGTGATATACATGATTTTGCTTCAGCTGCATGCGAAACAAACGATTTAGCTTCACAACCAAGCGAAACACATGATTTAGCTTCAAATCAATGCGAAATAGAAGGCTTAGTATCAAATCCATGCGACACAAATTATTTAGCTTCATATACTAGCGATATAAGTGATGTAGCTTCAAATGCAGGCGAAACAAACGGGTGATGTTCAAATCCAAGCGTAAAGCATGATTTAACTTCAAATCAATGCGAAGTAGAAGATTTAGGTTCAAATACATGCGAAACAAATGGTTTAGCTTCAAATACTTGTGATATACATGATTTTGCTTCAGCTGCATGCGAGACAAACGAGTTAGCTTCAAATGCAAGCGAAACACATGATTTAGCTTCAAATCAATGCGAAATAGAAGGCTTAGCATCAAATCCATGCGACACAAATTATTTAGCTTCATATACTTGCGATATAAGTGATACAGCTTCAAATGCAGGCGAAACAAACGAGTGAGCTTTAAATCCAAGTGTAACACATTATTTAGTTTCAAATCAATGGGAAGTAGAAGATTTACCATCAAATCCATGCGAAACAAATGGTTTAGCTTCAAATACTTGTGGTATACAAGATTTTGCTTTAGCTGCATGAGAAACAAACGATTAAGCTTCACACCCAAGGGAAACACGTGATTTAACTTCAAATCAATGCGAATAAGAAGGCTTAGCATCAAATCCATGCGACACAAATTATTTAGCTTCATATACTTGCGATATAAGTGATACAGCTTCAAATGCAGGCGAAACAAACGAGTGAGCTTTAAATCCAAGCGTAATACATGATTTAACTTCAAATCAATGCGAAGTAGAAGATTTACCTTCAAATACATGCGAAACAAATGGTTTAGCATCAAATACTTGTGATATACATGATTTAGCTTCAACTGCATGCGAAACAAACGATTTAGTTTCAAATCCAAGCGAAACACATGATTTAGCTTCAATCAATGCGAAGTAGAAGGCTTAGCTTCAAATCCATGCGAACCCAATGGATTAGCTTCAAATAATTGCGAGTATAAGTGTTATAGTTTCTAATGAAGGCGAAACAAATGAGTTAACTTCAAATCCATGCGAACCACATGATTTAGCTTCAATTCCATGCTAAACACATGACTTAGCTTCAAATCAATGCGGAGTAGAAGGTTTAGCTTCAAACACATGCGAAGCAAATGCTTTAGCTTTAAATACATGTGAAATAAATGATATAGCTTCAAATGCAGACGAAACACCAAGTTAGCTTCAAATCCATGGGAATCACATGATTTAGCATCAAATCAATGCGAAGTTGAAGGCTTAGAGTGAAATCCATGCGACAATAATGAATTAGCTACAAATGCTTGCGATATAAGTGATATAGCTTCATATGCAGGTGAAACAAACGAGTTAGCTTCATATCCATGCGAAACACGTGATTTAGCTTCAATCAATGCGAAGTAGGGGGCTTATCTTCAAATCCATGCGAAACGAATGGTATAGCTTCAAATACTTGTTTTATACATGATTTAGCTTCAACTGTATGCGAAACAAACGAGTTAGCGTCAAATCCAAGCGAAACACATGACTTAGCTTCAAATCAATGCGGTGTAGAAGGTTTAGCTTCAAACACATGCGAAGCAAATGGTTTAGCTTTAAATACATGTGAAATAAAAGATATAGCTCCAAATGCAGACGAAACACCAAGTTAGCTTCAAATCCAAGCGAAACACGTGATTTAGCTTCAATCAATGCGAAGTAGAGGGCTTATCTTCAAATTCATGCGAAACGAATGGTTGAGCTTCAAATACTTGTGATATACATGATTTAGCTTCAACTCAATTGGGAAACAAACGAGTTAGCTTCAAATCCAAGCGAAACACATGATTTAGCTTCAAATCAATGAGAAGTAGAAGCCTTAGCATCAAATCTATGCGACAAAAATTATGTAGCTTCATATACTTGCAATGTAAGTGATATAACTTCAAATGCAGGCGAAACAAACCAGTGAGCTTCAAATCCGAGCGTAACACATGATTTTACTTCAAATCAATGCGAAGTAGAATGTTTAGCTTCAAATCCATGCGAAACAAATGATTTAACTTCTAATACTCTCGAGGCAAATGATATAGGATTCAAGTGCATGCGAAACAAACGAGTTATTTTCAAATTCATGCGAAATACATGATTTAGCTTCAAATCAATGCGAAGTAGAAGGCTTAGCTTCAAATCCATGCGAACCCAATGGATTAGCATCAAATAAATGCGAGTATAAGTGTTATAGTTTCTATTGAAGGCGAAACAAATGAGTTAACTTCAAATCCATGCGAACCACATGATTTAGCTTCAAATCCATGCTAAACACATGACTTAGCTTCAAATCAATGCGGAGTAGAAGGTTTAGCTTCAAACACATGCGAAGCAAATGGTTTAGCATTAAATACATGTGAAATAAATGATATAGCTTCAAATGCAGACGAAACACCAAGTTAGCTTCAAATCCATGGGAATCACATGATTTAGCATCAAATCAATGCGAAGTTGAAGGCTTAGAGTGAAATCCATGCGACAATAATGAATTATCTACAAATGCATGCGATATAAGTGATATAGCTTCATATGCAGGTGAAACAAACGAGTTAGCTTCATATCCATGCGAAACACGTGATTTAGCTTCAAATTCAAGCGAAGTAGAAGGATTAGCTTCAAATCAATGCGAAACAAATGGTTTAGCTTCAAATACTTGTGATATACATGATTTAGCTTCAACTGCATGCGAAACAAACGAGTTAGCGACAAATCCAAGCGAAACACATGATTTAGCTTCAATCAATGCGAAGTAGAGGGCTTAGCTTCAAATCCATGCGAATCAAATTGTTTAGCTTCAAATACATGTGAAATACATGATTTATCTTCAAATGCTGGCGATGCAAAAGAGTTAGCTTCAAATCCATGCAAATCACATGATTTAGCTTCAAATTCATGCGAAACACATGGTTTAGCTAATATATTCAAGCGAAACAGATAGTATAGATTCAGAAACTTGTGATAAACATGACTTAGCTTCAAATGCAGGCGAAACAAACGAATTAGCTTCAAATCCATCCGAATCAATTGGTTTAGCTTCAAATACATGTGATATACATGATTTATCTTCAAATCAATGCGAAGTAGGTGGCTTAGCATCAAATCAATGCGACACAAATTATTTAGCATGAAATACTTGCGAGATAAATGATATAGCTTCATATGCAGGCGAAACGAACGAGTTAGCTTCAAATCCATGCGGAACAAATGATTTAGCTTCAAATACTTGTGATATACATGATTTAGCTTCAACTGCATGCGAAACAAACGAGTTAGCTTCAAATCCATGCGATACACAAGATTTAGCTTCAAATCAATGCGATGTAGAAGGTTCAGCTTCAAATCCATGCGACACATATGATTTAGCTTCAAATCAATGCGATGTAGAAGGTTCAGCTTCAAATCCATGCGACACATATGATTTAGCTTCAAATACTTGCGATATAAGTGATATAGGTTCAAAAGCTGAAGGAACAAACGAGGTAGCTTCAATTCCATGCGAAACAAATGATTTAGCTTCAAAACAATGCGAAGTAGAAGGCTTAGCTTCAAATCCATGCGAAGCACGTGATTTAGCTTCCAATTAATGGGAAGTAGAAGGCTTAGCTTCAAATCCATGCGAAACAAACGGTTTAGATTCAAATACTTGTGATATACGTTATTTATATTTAACTGAATGCGCAACGAACGAGTTAGCTTCAAATCCATGCGATACACAAGATTTAGCTTCAAATCAATGCGATGTAGAAGGTTCAGCTTCAAATCCATGCGACACATAGGAATTAGCTTCAAAACACATGCAATATAAGTGATATAGCTTCAAAAGCTAGAGGAACAAACGAGGTAGCTTCAATTCCATGCGAAACAAATGATTTAGCTTCAAATCAATGCGAAGTAGAAGGCGTAGTTTCAAATCCATGCGAAACAAATGGTTTAGCTACAAATACTTGTGATATACAATATTTAGCTACAACTGCATGCGAAACAAACGAGTTAGCTTCAAATCCATGCGAAACACATGATTTAGGTTCAAATCAATGCGATGTGGAAGGTTTAGCTTCAAATCCATGCGAAACACGTGATTTAGCTTCCAATTAATGGGAAATAAGAAGGCTTAGCTTCAAATCATGCGAAACAAACGGTTTAGATTCAAATACTTGTGATATACGTTATTTATATTTAACTGAATGCGCAACGAACGAGTTAGCTTCAAACCCATGCGATACACAAGATTAGCTTCAAATCAATGCGATGTAGAAGGTTCAGCTTCAAATACTTTGTGATATACGTTATTTAGACTTAACTGCATGCGCAACGAACGAATTAGCTTCAAATCCAGGCGATACACAAGATTTAGCTTCATATCAAGACGAAGTAGAAGGTTTTGCTTCAAATCCATGGAAACACATGATTTAGCTTCAAATCAATGCGATGTGGAAGGATTAGCTTCAAATCCATGCAAAACACGTGATTTAGCTTCCAATTAATGCGAAGTAGAAGGGTTAGCTTCAAATCCATGCGAAACAAATGGTTTATCGTCAAATACTTGTGATATACGTTATTTAGATTTAACTGCATGCGCAACGAACGAGTTAGCTTCAAATCCATGCGAAACACATGATTTAGCTTCAAATCAATGCTATGTAGAAGGTTTAGCTGCAAATCCATGCGAAACGATTGATTTAGCTTTAAATGCAGGCGAATCAAACGAGTTAGCTTCAAGTCCATGCGGAACAAATGATTTAGCTTCAAATACTTGTGATATACATGATTTAGCTTCAACTGCATGCGATACAATCGAGTTCGCTTCAAATACATGCGATACACATGATTTAGCTTCAAACCAATGCGATGTAGAAGGTTTAGCTTCAAATCCATGCGAAACGATTGACTTAGCTTTAAATGCAGGCGAATCAAACGAGTTAGTTTCAAATCCATGTAGAACACGTGATTTAGCTTCCAATCAATGCGAAACACATGATTTAGCTTCAAATCAATGCGACGTAGAAGGCTTAGCTTCAAATCAATGCGGAACAAATGATTTAGCTTCAAATACTTGCGGTGTAAATGAAATAGCTGCAAATGCAGACGAATCAAAGGAGTTAGCTTCAAAACCATGCGAAACAAATGATTTAGCTTCAAATTTATGCGAAGTAGAAGGCTTATCTTCAAATCCATGCGAAACGAAAGATTTAGCTTTAAATACTTGCGAATATAAGTGATACAGCTTCAAATGCAGGCGAAACAAACGTCCCTTCATATCCCTTCCCTTCATATCCAAGGGAAACACATGACTAAGATTCAAATCAATGCGAAGTAGGCGGCTTGGCATCAAATCCATGCGAAACACATGATTTAGATTCAAATTCATGAGATACACTTGGCTTAGCTTCATATTCTTGCGAAACAAATAGTTTAGATTCAGATACTTGTGATAAACATGATATAGCTTCAACTGCATGCGAAACAAACGAGTTATCTTCAAATCCATGCGGAATACATGATCTACATGCAAATCAATGCGACGTAGAAGGCTTAGCTTCATATCCAAGCGAAACAAATGATTTAATTTCAAGTCAATTCCTGGTGGAAGGATTAGCTTCAAATCCATGCGAAACAAACGAATAAGCTTCAAAACCATGCGAAACACATGCTTTATCTTCTAATCAATGCGAAGTAGGAGGCTTAGCATCAAATCAATGCGACACAAATGATTTAGCTTCAAATACTTGCGATATAAATGATATAGCTTCATATGCAGGCGAAACGAACGAGTTAGCTTCAAATCCATGCGAAACACATGATTTGGGTGCAAATCAATGCGACGTAGAAGGCTTAGCTTCAAATCCATGCGAAGCACGTGATTTAGCTTCCAATTAATGGGAAGTAGAAGGCTTAGCTTCAAATCCATGCGAAACAAACGGTTTAGATTCAAATACTTGTGATATACGTTATTTATATTTAACTGAATGCGCAACGAACGAGTTAGCTTCAAATCCATGCGATACACAAGATTTAGCTTCAAATCAATGCGATGTAGAAGGTTCAGCTTCAAATCCATGCGACATATGATTTAGCTTCAAATACTTGCGATATAAGTGATATAGCTTCAAAAGCAGAAGGAACAAACGAGGTAGCTTCAATTCCATGCGAAACAAATGATTTAGCTTCAAATCAATGCGAAGTAGAAGGCTTAGCTTCAAATCCATGCGAAACACGTGATTTAGCTTCCAATTAATGGGAAGTAGATGGCTTAGCTTCAAATCCATGCGAAACAAATGGTTTAGCTTCAATTACTTGTGATATACGTTATTTAGATTATCTGCTTGTGCAACGAACGAGTTAGCTTCAAATCAATGCGATGTGGAAGGTTCAGCTTCAAATCCATGCGACACATACGATTTAGCTTCAAATACTTGCGATATAAGTGATATAGCTTCAAAAGCAGAAGGAACAAACGAGGTAGCTTCAATTCCATGCGAAACAAATGATTTAGCTTCAAATCAATGCGAAGTCGAAGGCTTAGCTTCAAATCCATGTGAAACACGTGATTTAGCTTCCAATTAATGGGAAATAGAAGGCTTAGCTACAAATCCATGCGAAACAAATGGTTTAGCTTCAAATACTTGTGATATACGTTATTTAGATTTAACTGCATGCGCAACGAACGAGTTAGCTTCAAATCCATGCGATACACAAGATTTAGCTTCGAATCAAAGCGATGTAGAAGGTTCAGCTTCAAATCCATGCGACACGTAGGAATTAGCTTCAAACACATGCAATATAAGTGATATAGCTTCAAAAGCTGGAGGAACAAACGAGGTAGCTTCAAGTCCATGCGAAACAAATGATTTAGCTTCAAATCAATGCGAAGTAGAAGGCGTAGTTTCAAATCCATGCGAAACAAATGGTTTAGCTACAAATACTTGTGATATACATTATTTAGCTACAACTGCATGCGAAACAAACGAGTTAGCTTCAAATCCATGCGAAACACATGATTTAGCTTCAAATCAATGCGATGTGGAAGGTTTAGCTTCAAATCCATGCGAAACACGTGATTTAGCTTCCAATTAATGGGAAATAGAAGGCTTAGCTTCAAATCCATGCGAAACAAACGGTTTAGATTCAAATACTTGTGAAATACGTTATTTATATTTAACTGAATGCGCAACAAACGAGTTAGCTTCAAACCCATGCGATACACAAGATTTAGCTTCAAATCAATGCGATGTAGAAGGTTCAGCTTCAAATCCATGCGGCACGTACGATTTAGCTCCAAATGCTTGCGATATAAGTGATATAGCTTCAAAACCTGGAGGAACAAACGAGGTACCTTCAATTCCATGCGAAACAAATGATTTAGCTTCCAATTAATGCGAAGTAGAAGGCTTAGCTTCAAATCCATGCGAAACAAATGGTTTAGCTTCAAATACTTGTGATATACGTTATTTAGACTTAACTGCATGCGCAACGAACGAATTAGCTTCAAATCCAGGCGATACACAAGATTTAGCTTCATATCAATACGAAGTAGAAGGTTTTGCTTCAAATCCATGCGAAACAAATGATTTAGATTCATACACTTGGGGTATAAGTGATATAGCTTCAAATGCAGACTAATCAAACGAGTTAGCTTCAAATCAATGCGAAACACATGATTTAGCTGCAAATCAATGCGATGTAGTAGGTTTAGCTTCAAATCCATGCGAAACAAATGGTTTATCTTCAAATACTTGTGATATACGTTATTTAGACTTAACTGCATGCGCAACGAACGAATTAGCTTCAAATCCTGGCGATACACAAGATTTAGCTTCATATCAATACGAAGTAGAAGGTTTTGCTTCAAATCCATGCGAAACAAATGATTTAGATTCATACACTTGGGGTATAAGTGATATAGCTTCAAATGCAGACTAATCAAACGAGTTAGCTTCAAATCAATGCCAAACACATGATTTAGCTGCAAATCAATGCGATGTAGTAGGTTTAGCTTCAAATCCATGCGAAACAAATGGTTTAGCTACATATACTTGTGATATACATTATTTAGCTACAACTGCATGCGAAACAAACGAGTTAGCTTCAAATCCATGCGAAACACATGAATTAGCTTCAAATCAATGCGATGTGGAAGGTTTAGCTTCAAATCCATGCAAAACACGTGATTTAGCTTCCAATTAATGCGAAGTAGAAGGGTTAGCTTCAAATCCATGCGAAACAAATGGTTTATCTTCATATACTTGTGATATACGTTATTTAGATTTAACTGCATGCGCAACGAACGAGTTAGCTTCAAATCCATGCGAAACACATGATTTAGCTTCAAATCAATGTTATGTAGAAGGTTTAGCTGCAAATCCATGCGAAACGATTGATTTAGCTTCAAATGCAGGCGAATCAAACGAGTTAGTTTCAAATCCATGTAGAACACGTGATTTAGCTTCCAATCAATGCGAAACACATGATTTAGCTTCAAATCAATGCGACGTAGAAGGCTTAGCTTCAAATCAATGCGGAACAAATGATTTAGCTTCAAATACTTGCGGTGTAAATGAAATAGCTGCAAATGCAGACGAATCAAAGGAGTTAGCTTCAAAACCATGCGATACACAAGATTTAGCTTCGAATCAATGCGATGTAGGAGGTTCAGCTTCAAATCCATGCGACACATAGGAATTAGCTTCAAACACATGCAATATAAGTGATATAGCTTCAAAAGCTGGAGGAACAAACGAGGTAGCTTCAATTCCATGCGAAACAAATGATTTAGCTTCAAATCAATGCGAAGTAGAAGGCGTAACTTCAAATCCATGCGCAACAAATGGTTTAGCTACAAATACTTGTGATATACATTATTTAGCTACAACTGCATGCGAAACAAACGAGTTAGCTTCAATATCATGCGAAACACACGATTTCGATTGAAATTCGTGCGAAATAGCGATTTTAAACAAACGATTTGGCTTTAAATTCATGCGAAATGAACAATTTAGCTTCAGATTCATGCGAAATACAATGATTAGCTTTAAATCAACGCGAAACATACGATTTATCCTCAATATCATGAGAAACACACGATTTCGATTGAAATTCGTGCGAAATAGCGATTTTAAACAAAGGATTTGGCTTCAAATTCATGCGAAATGAACAATTTAACTTCAGATTCATGCGAAGTACACGAATCAGCTTCAAATTCACGCGAAACATACGATTTAGCTTCAATATCATGGGAAACACACGATTTCGTTTCAAATTCGTGCGAAATAGCGATTTTAAACAAACGATTTAGCTTCAAATTCATGCGAAATGAACAATTTAACTTGAGATTGATGCGAAATACACGAATCAGCTTCAAATTCACGCGAAACATACGATTTAGCTTCAATATCATGGGAAACACACGATTTCGTTTCAAATCCGTGCGAAATAGCGATTTTAAACAAACGATTTAGCTTCAAATTCATGCGAAATGAACAATTTAGCTTCAGATACATGCGAAATACACGAATTAGCTTTAAATCATATCGAAACATACGATTTAGCTTCAATATCATGCGCAACACACGATTTCGCTCCAAATTCGTGCGAAATAGCGTTTTTAAACAAACGATTTGGATTCGAATTCATGCGAAATGAACAATTTAGCTTCATATTCATGCGAAATACACGGATTAGATTCAAATTCACCCGAAACATACGATTTAGCTTCAATATCATGCGAAACACACGATTTAAATTCAAATTCGTGCAAAATAGCGATTTTAAACAAACGATTTCGTTTCAAATTCATGCGAAATGAACAAGTTAGCTTCAGATTCATGCGAAATACACGAATTAGCTTTAAATCAACGCGAAACATACGATTTAGCTTCAATATCATGCGAAACACACGACTTCGATTGAAATTCGTGCGAAATAGCGATTTTAAACAAACGATTTAGCTTCAAGTTGATGCGAAATGTAGAATTTAGCTTCACATTCATGCGAAGTACACGAATTAGCTTTAAATCAACGCGAAACATACGTTTTAGCTTCAATATCATGCGAAACACACGATTTCGATAGAAATTCGTGCGAAATAGTGATTTTAAACAATCGATTTGGCTTCGAATTCATGCGAAATGAACAATTTAGCTTCAGATTCATGCGAAATACACGGATTAGCTTCAAATTCACCCGAAACATACGATTTAGTTTCAATACCATGCGAAACACACGATTTCGATTCAAATTCGTGCAAAATATCGATTGTAAACAAACGATTTGGTTTCAAATTTATGCGAAATGAACAATTTAGCATCAGATTCATGCGAAATACACGAATTAGCTTTAAATCAACGCGAAACATACGATTTAGCTTCAATATCATGCGATATACACGATTTCGCTTCAATTCGTGCGAAATAGCGATTTTAAACAAACGATTAAGCTTCAAATTCAAGCGATATGAACAATTTAAGTTCATATTCATGCGAAATACACGAATTAGCTTTAAATCAACGCGAAACATACGATTTAGCTTCAACATCATGCGAAACACACGATTTCGATTGAAATTCGTGCGAAATAGCCATTTTAAACAAACGATTTGGCTTCAAATCCATGCTAAATGAACAATTTTGCTTCAGATTCATGCGAAATACACGAATTAGCTTTAAATCATCGCGAACATACGATTTAGCTTCAATATCATGCGATATACACAATTTCGCTTCAAATTCGTGCGAAATAGCGATTTTAAACAAACGATTAAGCTTCAAATTCAAGCGATATGAACAATTTAACTTCAGATTCATGCGAAATACACGAATTAGCTTTAAATCAACGCGAAACATACGATTTAGCTTCAACATCATGCGAAACACACGACTTCGATTGAAATTCGTGCGAATTAGCGATTTTAAACAAACGATTTCGCTTCAAATTCATGCGATATGAACAATTTAACTTCAGATTCATGCGAAATACACGAATTAGCTTTAAATCAACGCGAAACATACGATTTAGCTTCAACATCATGCGAAACACACGATTTCGATTGAAATTCGAGCGAAATAGCCGTTTTAAACAAACGATTTGGCTTCAAATCCATGCGAAATGAACAATTTTGTTTCAGATTCATGCGAAATACACGAATTAGCTTTAAATCACCGCGAAACATACGATTTAGTTTCAATATCATGCGAAACACACGATTTCGATTGAAATTCGTGCGAAATAGCGATTTTAAACAAACGATTTAGCTTCAAGTTGATGCGAACTGTAGAATTTAGCTTCACATTCATACGAAGTACACGAATTAGCTTTAAATCAACGCGAAACATACGTTTTAGCTTCAATATCATGCGAAACACACGATTTCGCTTCAAATTCGTGCGAAATAGCGATTTTAAACAATCGATTTGGCTTCAAATCCATGCGAAATGAACAATTTAGCTTCAGATTCATGCGAAATACACGGATTAGCTTCAAATTCACCCGAAACATACGATTTAGTTTCAATACCATGCGAAACACACGATTTCGATTCAAATTCGTGCAAAATAGCGATTGTAAACAAACGATTTGGTTTCAAATTTATGCGAAATGAACAATTTAGCATCAGATTCATGCGAAATACACGAATTAGCTTTAAATCAACGCGAAACATACGATTTAGCTTCAATATCATGCGATATACACGATTTCGCTTCAAATTCGTGCGAAATAGCGATTTTAAACAAACGATTAAGCTTCAAATTCAAGCGATATGAACAATTTAAGTTCATATTCATGCGAAATACACGAATTAGCTTTAAATCAACGCGAAACATACGATTTAGCTTCAACATCATGCGAAACACACGATTTCGATTGAAATTCGTGCGAAATAGCCATTTTAAACAAACGATTTGGCTTCAAATCCATGCTAAATGAACAATTTTGCTTCAGATTCATGCGAAATACACGAATTAGCTTTAAATCATCGCGAAACATACGATTTAGCTTCAATATCATGCGATATACACAATTTCGCTTCAAATTCGTGCGAAATAGCGATTTTAAACAAACGATTAAGCTTCAAAATCAAGCGATATGAACAATTTAACTTCAGATTCATGCGAAATACACGAATTAGCTTTAAATCAACGCGAAACATACGATTTAGCTTCAACATCATGCGAAACACACGACTTCGATAGAAATTCGTGCGAAGTAGCGATTGTTAAACAAACGATTTCGCTTCAAATTCATGCGAAATGAACAATTTAGCTTCAGATTTATGCGAAATACACGGATTAGCTTCACATTCACCCGAAACATTGAATTTAGCTTCAATATTATGCGAAACACACGATTTCGCTTCAAATTCGTGCGAAATTGCGATTTTAAACAAACGATTTGGCTTTGAATTCATGCGAAATGAACAATTTAGCTTCAGATTCATGCGAAATACACGGATTAGCTTAAAATTCACCCGAAACATACGTTTTAGTTTCAATACCATGCGAAACACACGATTTCGATTCAAATTCGTGCAAAATAGCGATTGTAAACAAACAATTTGGTGCCAAATTTATGCGAAATGGACAATTTAGATTCAGATTCATGCGAAATACACGAATTAGCTTTAAATCAACGCGAAACATACGATTTAGCTTCAACATCATGCGAAACACACGACTTCGATTGAAATTCGTGCGAATTAGCGATTTTAAACAAACGATTTCGCTTCAAATTCATGCGATATGAACAATTTAACTTCAGATTCATGCGAAATACACGAATTAGCTTTAAATCAACGCGAAACATACGATTTAGCTTCAACATCATGCGAAACACACGATTTCGATTGAAATTCGAGCGAAATAGCCGTTTTAAACAAACGATTTGGCTTCAAATCCATGCGAAATGAACAATTTTGTTTCAGATTCATGCGAAATACACGAATTAGCTTTAAATCACCGCGAAACATACGATTTAGTTTCAATATCATGCGAAACACACGATTTCGATTGAAATTCGTGCGAAATAGCGACTTTAAACAAACGATTTAGCTTCAAGTTGATGCGAACTGTAGAATTTAGCTTCACATTCATACGAAGTACACGAATTAGCTTTAAATCAACGCGAAACATACGTTTTAGCTTCAATATCATGCGAAACACACGATTTCGCTTCAAATTCGTGCGAAATAGCGATTTTAAACAATCGATTTGGCTTCAAATCCATGCGAAACAAAAGGTTTAGCTTCAAATACTTGTGATATACATGATTTTGCTTTAGCTGCATGAGAAACAAACGATTTAGCTTCACACCCAAGGGAAACATATGATTTAACTTCAAATCAATGCGAAATAGAATGCTTAGCATCAAATCCATGCGACACAAATTATTTAGCTTCATATACTAGCGATATAAGTGATGTAGATTCAAATGCAGGCGAAACAAACGAGTGATGTTCAAATCCAAGCGTAAAGCACGATTTAACTTCAAATCAATGCGAAGTAGAAGATTTAGGTTCAAATACATGCGAAACAAATGGTTTAGCTTCAAATACTTGTGATATACATGATTTTGCTTCAGCTGCATGCGAAACAAACGATTTAGCTTCACAACCAAGCGAAACACATGATTTAGCTTCAAATCAATGCGAAATAGAAGGCTTAGCATCAAATCCATGCGACACAAATTATTTAGCTTCATATACTTGCGATATAAGTGATGTAGCTTCAAATGCAGGCGAAACAAACGAGTGATATTCAAATCCAAACGTAAAGCATGATTTAACTTCAAATCAATGCGAAATAGAAGATTTAGGTTCAAATACATGCGAAACAAATGGTTTAACTTCAAATAATTGTGATACACATGATTTTGCTTCAGCTGCTTGCGAAACAAACGATTTAGCTTCACACTCAAGGGAAACACATGATTTAACTTCAAATCAATGCGAAGTAGAAGGCTTAGGATCAAATCCATGCGACACAAATTATTTAGCTTCTTATACTTGCGATATAAGTGATATAGATTCAAATGCAGGCGAAACAAACGAGTGAGCTTTAAATCCAAGTGTAACACATTATTTAGTTTCAAATCAATGGGAAGTAGAAGATTTACCTTCAAATCCATGCGAAAAAAATGGTTTTGCTACGAATACTTGTGATATACATGATTTTGCTTCAGCTGCATGCGAAACAAACTATTTAGTTTCACACCCAAGCGAAACACATGATTTAGCTTCAAATCAATGCGAAATAGAAGGCTTAGCATCAATTCCATGCGACACAAATTATTTAGCTTCATATACTTGCGATATAAGTGATATAGCTTCAAATGCAGGCGAAACAAACGAGTGAGCTTTAAATCCAAGTGTAACACATTATTTAGTTTCAAATCAATGGGAAGTAGAAGATTTACCTTCAAATCCATGCGAAACAAATGGTTTAGCTTCAAATACTTGTGATATACATGATTTTGCTTTAGCTGCATGAGAAACAAACGATTTAGCTTCACACCCAAGGGAAACATATGATTTAACTTCAAATCAATGCGAAATAGAAGGCTTAGCATCAAATCCATGCGACACAAATTATTTAGCTTCATATACTAGCGATATAAGTGATGTAGCTTCAAATGCAGGCGAAACAAACGAGTGATGTTCAAATCCAAGCGTAAACATGATTTAACTTCAAATCAATGCGAAGTAGAAGATTTAGGTTCAAATACATGCGAAACAAATGGTTTAGCTTCAAATACTTGTGATATACATGATTTTGCTTCAGCTGCATGCGAAACAAACGATTTAGCTTCACAACCAAGCGAAACACATGATTTAGCTTCAAATCAATGCGAAATAGAAGGCTTAGCATCAAATCCATGCGACACAAATTATTTAGCTTCATATACTTGCGATATATGTGATGTAGCTTCAAATGCAGGCGAAACAAATGAGTGATATTCAAATCCAAACGTAAAGCATGATTTAACTTCAAATCAATGCGAAATAGAAGATTTAGGTTCAAATACATGCGAAACAAATGGTTTAACTTCAAATAATTGTGATACACATGATTTTGCTTCAGCTGCTTGCGAAACAAACGATTTAGCTTCACACCCAAGGGAAACACATGATTTAACTTCAAATCAATGCGAAGTAGAAGGCTTAGGATCAAATCCATGCGACACAAATTATTTAGCTTCTTATACTTGCGATATAAGTGATATAGCTTCAAACGCAGGCGAAACGAACGAGTGATCTTCAAATCCAAGCGTAACACATGTTTTAAAGTCAAATCAATGGGAAGTAGAAGATTTACCTTCAAATCCATGCGAAACAAATGGTTTAGCTTCAAATACTTGTGATATACATGATTTTGCTTCAGCTGCATGCGAGACAAACGAGTTAGCTTCAAATGCAAGCGAAACACATGACTTAGCTTCAAATCAATGCGAAATAGTACGCTTAGCATCAAATCCATGCGACACATATTATTTAGCTTCGTATACTTGCGATATAAGTGATATTGCTTCAAATGCAGGCGAAACAAACGAGTGATCTTCAAATCCAAGCGTAACACATGTTTTAAAGTCAAATCAATGGGAAGTAGATGATTTACCTTCAAATCCATGCGTAACAAATGGTTTAGCTTCATATACTTGTGATATAAATGATTTAGCTTCAACTGCATGCGAAACAAACGAGTTGGCTTCAAATCCTAGCGAAACACATGATTTAGCTTCAAATAAATGCGAAATATGAGGCTTAGCATCAAATCCATGCCACACAAATTATTTAGCTTCATACACTTGCGATATAATTAATATAGCTTCAAATGCAGGCGAAACAAATGAGTGATCTTCAAATCCAAGCGTAACACGTGATGTAACTTTAAATCAATGCGAAGTAGAAGGCTTAGGATCAAATCCATGCGACACAAATTATTTAGCTTCATATACTAGCGATATAAGTGATGTAGCTTCAAATGCAGGCGAAACAAACGAGTGATGTTCAAATCCAAGCGTAAACATGATTTAACTTCAAATCAATGCGAAGTAGAAGATTTAGGTTCAAATACATGCGAAACAAATGGTTTAGCTTCAAATACTTGTGATATACACGATTCTGCTTCAGCTGCATGCGAAACAAACGATTTAGCTTCACAACCAAGCGAAACACATGATTTAGCTTCAAATCAATGCGAAATAGAAGGCTTAGCATCAAATCCATGCGACACAAATTATTTAGCTTCATATACTTGCGATATAAGTGATGTAGCTTCAAATGCAGGCGAAACAAATGAGTGATATTCAAATCCAAACGTAAAGCATGATTTAACTTCAAATCAATGCGAAATAGAAGATTTAGGTTCAAATACATGCGAAACAAATGGTTTAACTTCAAATAATTGTGATACACATGATTTTGCTTCAGCTGCTTGCGAAACAAACGATTTAGCTTCACACCCAAGGGAAACACATGATTTAACTTCAAATCAATGCGAAGTAGAAGGCTTAGGATCAAATCCATGCGACACAAATTATTTAGCTTCTTATACTTGCGATATAAGTGATATAGCTTCAAATGCAGGCGAAACAAACGAGTGATCTTCAAATCCAAGCGTAACACATGATTTAACTTCAAATCAATGCGAAGTAGAAGGTTTAGCTGCAAATCCATGCGAAACGATTGATTTAGCTTTAAATGCAGGCGAATCAAACGAGTTAGCTTCAAGTCCATGCGGAACAAATGATTTAGCTTCAAATACTTGTGATATACATGATTTAGCTTCAACTGCATGCGATACAATCGAGTTCGCTTCAAATACATGCGATACACATGATTTAGCTTCAAACCAATGCGATGTAGAAGGTTTAGCTTCAAATCCATGCGAAACGATTGACTTAGCTTTAAATGCAGGCGAATCAAACGAGTTAGTTTCAAATCCATGTAGAACACGTGATTTAGCTTCCAATCAATGCGAAACACATGATTTAGCTTCAAATCAATGCGACGTAGAAGGCTTAGCTTCAAATCAATGCGGAACAAATGATTTAGCTTCAAATACTTGCGGTGTAAATGAAATAGCTGCAAATGCAGACGAATCAAAGGAGTTAGCTTCAAAACCATGCGAAACAAATGATTTAGCTTCAAATTTATGCGAAGTAGAAGGCTTATCTTCAAATCCATGCGAAACGAAAGATTTAGCTTTAAATACTTGCGAATATAAGTGATACAGCTTCAAATGCAGGCGAAACAAACGTCCCTTCATATCCCTTCCCTTCATATCCAAGGGAAACACATGACTAAGATTCAAATCAATGCGAAGTAGGCGGCTTGGCATCAAATCCATGCGAAACACATGATTTAGATTCAAATTCATGAGATACACTTGGCTTAGCTTCATATTCTTGCGAAACAAATAGTTTAGATTCAGATACTTGTGATAAACATGATATAGCTTCAACTGCATGCGAAACAAACGAGTTATCTTCAAATCCATGCGGAATACATGATCTACATGCAAATCAATGCGACGTAGAAGGCTTAGCTTCATATCCAAGCGAAACAAATGATTTAATTTCAAGTCAATTCCTGGTGGAAGGATTAGCTTCAAATCCATGCGAAACAAACGAATAAGCTTCAAAACCATGCGAAACACATGCTTTATCTTCTAATCAATGCGAAGTAGGAGGCTTAGCATCAAATCAATGCGACACAAATGATTTAGCTTCAAATACTTGCGATATAAATGATATAGCTTCATATGCAGGCGAAACGAACGAGTTAGCTTCAAATCCATGCGAAACACATGATTTGGGTGCAAATCAATGCGACGTAGAAGGCTTAGCTTCAAATCCATGCGAAGCACGTGATTTAGCTTCCAATTAATGGGAAGTAGAAGGCTTAGCTTCAAATCCATGCGAAACAAACGGTTTAGATTCAAATACTTGTGATATACGTTATTTATATTTAACTGAATGCGCAACGAACGAGTTAGCTTCAAATCCATGCGATACACAAGATTTAGCTTCAAATCAATGCGATGTAGAAGGTTCAGCTTCAAATCCATGCGACATATGATTTAGCTTCAAATACTTGCGATATAAGTGATATAGCTTCAAAAGCAGAAGGAACAAACGAGGTAGCTTCAATTCCATGCGAAACAAATGATTTAGCTTCAAATCAATGCGAAGTAGAAGGCTTAGCTTCAAATCCATGCGAAACACGTGATTTAGCTTCCAATTAATGGGAAGTAGATGGCTTAGCTTCAAATCCATGCGAAACAAATGGTTTAGCTTCAATTACTTGTGATATACGTTATTTAGATTATCTGCTTGTGCAACGAACGAGTTAGCTTCAAATCAATGCGATGTGGAAGGTTCAGCTTCAAATCCATGCGACACATACGATTTAGCTTCAAATACTTGCGATATAAGTGATATAGCTTCAAAAGCAGAAGGAACAAACGAGGTAGCTTCAATTCCATGCGAAACAAATGATTTAGCTTCAAATCAATGCGAAGTCGAAGGCTTAGCTTCAAATCCATGTGAAACACGTGATTTAGCTTCCAATTAATGGGAAATAGAAGGCTTAGCTACAAATCCATGCGAAACAAATGGTTTAGCTTCAAATACTTGTGATATACGTTATTTAGATTTAACTGCATGCGCAACGAACGAGTTAGCTTCAAATCCATGCGATACACAAGATTTAGCTTCGAATCAAAGCGATGTAGAAGGTTCAGCTTCAAATCCATGCGACACGTAGGAATTAGCTTCAAACACATGCAATATAAGTGATATAGCTTCAAAAGCTGGAGGAACAAACGAGGTAGCTTCAAGTCCATGCGAAACAAATGATTTAGCTTCAAATCAATGCGAAGTAGAAGGCGTAGTTTCAAATCCATGCGAAACAAATGGTTTAGCTACAAATACTTGTGATATACATTATTTAGCTACAACTGCATGCGAAACAAACGAGTTAGCTTCAAATCCATGCGAAACACATGATTTAGCTTCAAATCAATGCGATGTGGAAGGTTTAGCTTCAAATCCATGCGAAACACGTGATTTAGCTTCCAATTAATGGGAAATAGAAGGCTTAGCTTCAAATCCATGCGAAACAAACGGTTTAGATTCAAATACTTGTGAAATACGTTATTTATATTTAACTGAATGCGCAACAAACGAGTTAGCTTCAAACCCATGCGATACACAAGATTTAGCTTCAAATCAATGCGATGTAGAAGGTTCAGCTTCAAATCCATGCGGCACGTACGATTTAGCTCCAAATGCTTGCGATATAAGTGATATAGCTTCAAAACCTGGAGGAACAAACGAGGTACCTTCAATTCCATGCGAAACAAATGATTTAGCTTCCAATTAATGCGAAGTAGAAGGCTTAGCTTCAAATCCATGCGAAACAAATGGTTTAGCTTCAAATACTTGTGATATACGTTATTTAGACTTAACTGCATGCGCAACGAACGAATTAGCTTCAAATCCAGGCGATACACAAGATTTAGCTTCATATCAATACGAAGTAGAAGGTTTTGCTTCAAATCCATGCGAAACAAATGATTTAGATTCATACACTTGGGGTATAAGTGATATAGCTTCAAATGCAGACTAATCAAACGAGTTAGCTTCAAATCAATGCGAAACACATGATTTAGCTGCAAATCAATGCGATGTAGTAGGTTTAGCTTCAAATCCATGCGAAACAAATGGTTTATCTTCAAATACTTGTGATATACGTTATTTAGACTTAACTGCATGCGCAACGAACGAATTAGCTTCAAATCCTGGCGATACACAAGATTTAGCTTCATATCAATACGAAGTAGAAGGTTTTGCTTCAAATCCATGCGAAACAAATGATTTAGATTCATACACTTGGGGTATAAGTGATATAGCTTCAAATGCAGACTAATCAAACGAGTTAGCTTCAAATCAATGCCAAACACATGATTTAGCTGCAAATCAATGCGATGTAGTAGGTTTAGCTTCAAATCCATGCGAAACAAATGGTTTAGCTACATATACTTGTGATATACATTATTTAGCTACAACTGCATGCGAAACAAACGAGTTAGCTTCAAATCCATGCGAAACACATGAATTAGCTTCAAATCAATGCGATGTGGAAGGTTTAGCTTCAAATCCATGCAAAACACGTGATTTAGCTTCCAATTAATGCGAAGTAGAAGGGTTAGCTTCAAATCCATGCGAAACAAATGGTTTATCTTCATATACTTGTGATATACGTTATTTAGATTTAACTGCATGCGCAACGAACGAGTTAGCTTCAAATCCATGCGAAACACATGATTTAGCTTCAAATCAATGTTATGTAGAAGGTTTAGCTGCAAATCCATGCGAAACGATTGATTTAGCTTCAAATGCAGGCGAATCAAACGAGTTAGTTTCAAATCCATGTAGAACACGTGATTTAGCTTCCAATCAATGCGAAACACATGATTTAGCTTCAAATCAATGCGACGTAGAAGGCTTAGCTTCAAATCAATGCGGAACAAATGATTTAGCTTCAAATACTTGCGGTGTAAATGAAATAGCTGCAAATGCAGACGAATCAAAGGAGTTAGCTTCAAAACCATGCGATACACAAGATTTAGCTTCGAATCAATGCGATGTAGGAGGTTCAGCTTCAAATCCATGCGACACATAGGAATTAGCTTCAAACACATGCAATATAAGTGATATAGCTTCAAAAGCTGGAGGAACAAACGAGGTAGCTTCAATTCCATGCGAAACAAATGATTTAGCTTCAAATCAATGCGAAGTAGAAGGCGTAACTTCAAATCCATGCGCAACAAATGGTTTAGCTACAAATACTTGTGATATACATTATTTAGCTACAACTGCATGCGAAACAAACGAGTTAGCTTCAATATCATGCGAAACACACGATTTCGATTGAAATTCGTGCGAAATAGCGATTTTAAACAAACGATTTGGCTTTAAATTCATGCGAAATGAACAATTTAGCTTCAGATTCATGCGAAATACAATGATTAGCTTTAAATCAACGCGAAACATACGATTTATCCTCAATATCATGAGAAACACACGATTTCGATTGAAATTCGTGCGAAATAGCGATTTTAAACAAAGGATTTGGCTTCAAATTCATGCGAAATGAACAATTTAACTTCAGATTCATGCGAAGTACACGAATCAGCTTCAAATTCACGCGAAACATACGATTTAGCTTCAATATCATGGGAAACACACGATTTCGTTTCAAATTCGTGCGAAATAGCGATTTTAAACAAACGATTTAGCTTCAAATTCATGCGAAATGAACAATTTAACTTGAGATTGATGCGAAATACACGAATCAGCTTCAAATTCACGCGAAACATACGATTTAGCTTCAATATCATGGGAAACACACGATTTCGTTTCAAATCCGTGCGAAATAGCGATTTTAAACAAACGATTTAGCTTCAAATTCATGCGAAATGAACAATTTAGCTTCAGATACATGCGAAATACACGAATTAGCTTTAAATCATATCGAAACATACGATTTAGCTTCAATATCATGCGCAACACACGATTTCGCTCCAAATTCGTGCGAAATAGCGTTTTTAAACAAACGATTTGGATTCGAATTCATGCGAAATGAACAATTTAGCTTCATATTCATGCGAAATACACGGATTAGATTCAAATTCACCCGAAACATACGATTTAGCTTCAATATCATGCGAAACACACGATTTAAATTCAAATTCGTGCAAAATAGCGATTTTAAACAAACGATTTCGTTTCAAATTCATGCGAAATGAACAAGTTAGCTTCAGATTCATGCGAAATACACGAATTAGCTTTAAATCAACGCGAAACATACGATTTAGCTTCAATATCATGCGAAACACACGACTTCGATTGAAATT
This sequence comes from Megalopta genalis, assembly GCF_051020955.1. Lineage (NCBI taxonomy): Eukaryota > Metazoa > Arthropoda > Insecta > Hymenoptera > Halictidae > Megalopta > Megalopta genalis. The sequence goes on along the minus strand of NW_027477686.1, from coordinate 12,872 downwards.
CGTGCGAAATAGCGATTTTAAACAAACGATTTAGCTTCAAGTTGATGCGAAATGTAGAATTTAGCTTCACATTCATGCGAAGTACACGAATTAGCTTTAAATCAACGCGAAACATACGTTTTAGCTTCAATATCATGCGAAACACACGATTTCGATAGAAATTCGTGCGAAATAGTGATTTTAAACAATCGATTTGGCTTCGAATTCATGCGAAATGAACAATTTAGCTTCAGATTCATGCGAAATACACGGATTAGCTTCAAATTCACCCGAAACATACGATTTAGTTTCAATACCATGCGAAACACACGATTTCGATTCAAATTCGTGCAAAATATCGATTGTAAACAAACGATTTGGTTTCAAATTTATGCGAAATGAACAATTTAGCATCAGATTCATGCGAAATACACGAATTAGCTTTAAATCAACGCGAAACATACGATTTAGCTTCAATATCATGCGATATACACGATTTCGCTTCAAATTCGTGCGAAATAGCGATTTTAAACAAACGATTAAGCTTCAAATTCAAGCGATATGAACAATTTAAGTTCATATTCATGCGAAATACACGAATTAGCTTTAAATCAACGCGAAACATACGATTTAGCTTCAACATCATGCGAAACACACGATTTCGATTGAAATTCGTGCGAAATAGCCATTTTAAACAAACGATTTGGCTTCAAATCCATGCTAAATGAACAATTTTGCTTCAGATTCATGCGAAATACACGAATTAGCTTTAAATCATCGCGAAACATACGATTTAGCTTCAATATCATGCGATATACACAATTTCGCTTCAAATTCGTGCGAAATAGCGATTTTAAACAAACGATTAAGCTTCAAATTCAAGCGATATGAACAATTTAACTTCAGATTCATGCGAAATACACGAATTAGCTTTAAATCAACGCGAAACATACGATTTAGCTTCAACATCATGCGAAACACACGACTTCGATTGAAATTCGTGCGAATTAGCGATTTTAAACAAACGATTTCGCTTCAAATTCATGCGATATGAACAATTTAACTTCAGATTCATGCGAAATACACGAATTAGCTTTAAATCAACGCGAAACATACGATTTAGCTTCAACATCATGCGAAACACACGATTTCGATTGAAATTCGAGCGAAATAGCCGTTTTAAACAAACGATTTGGCTTCAAATCCATGCGAAATGAACAATTTTGTTTCAGATTCATGCGAAATACACGAATTAGCTTTAAATCACCGCGAAACATACGATTTAGTTTCAATATCATGCGAAACACACGATTTCGATTGAAATTCGTGCGAAATAGCGATTTTAAACAAACGATTTAGCTTCAAGTTGATGCGAACTGTAGAATTTAGCTTCACATTCATACGAAGTACACGAATTAGCTTTAAATCAACGCGAAACATACGTTTTAGCTTCAATATCATGCGAAACACACGATTTCGCTTCAAATTCGTGCGAAATAGCGATTTTAAACAATCGATTTGGCTTCAAATCCATGCGAAATGAACAATTTAGCTTCAGATTCATGCGAAATACACGGATTAGCTTCAAATTCACCCGAAACATACGATTTAGTTTCAATACCATGCGAAACACACGATTTCGATTCAAATTCGTGCAAAATAGCGATTGTAAACAAACGATTTGGTTTCAAATTTATGCGAAATGAACAATTTAGCATCAGATTCATGCGAAATACACGAATTAGCTTTAAATCAACGCGAAACATACGATTTAGCTTCAATATCATGCGATATACACGATTTCGCTTCAAATTCGTGCGAAATAGCGATTTTAAACAAACGATTAAGCTTCAAATTCAAGCGATATGAACAATTTAAGTTCATATTCATGCGAAATACACGAATTAGCTTTAAATCAACGCGAAACATACGATTTAGCTTCAACATCATGCGAAACACACGATTTCGATTGAAATTCGTGCGAAATAGCCATTTTAAACAAACGATTTGGCTTCAAATCCATGCTAAATGAACAATTTTGCTTCAGATTCATGCGAAATACACGAATTAGCTTTAAATCATCGCGAAACATACGATTTAGCTTCAATATCATGCGATATACACAATTTCGCTTCAAATTCGTGCGAAATAGCGATTTTAAACAAACGATTAAGCTTCAAAATCAAGCGATATGAACAATTTAACTTCAGATTCATGCGAAATACACGAATTAGCTTTAAATCAACGCGAAACATACGATTTAGCTTCAACATCATGCGAAACACACGACTTCGATAGAAATTCGTGCGAAGTAGCGATTTTAAACAAACGATTTCGCTTCAAATTCATGCGAAATGAACAATTTAGCTTCAGATTTATGCGAAATACACGGATTAGCTTCACATTCACCCGAAACATTGAATTTAGCTTCAATATTATGCGAAACACACGATTTCGCTTCAAATTCGTGCGAAATTGCGATTTTAAACAAACGATTTGGCTTTGAATTCATGCGAAATGAACAATTTAGCTTCAGATTCATGCGAAATACACGGATTAGCTTAAAATTCACCCGAAACATACGTTTTAGTTTCAATACCATGCGAAACACACGATTTCGATTCAAATTCGTGCAAAATAGCGATTGTAAACAAACAATTTGGTGCCAAATTTATGCGAAATGGACAATTTAGATTCAGATTCATGCGAAATACACGAATTAGCTTTAAATCAACGCGAAACATACGATTTAGCTTCAACATCATGCGAAACACACGACTTCGATTGAAATTCGTGCGAATTAGCGATTTTAAACAAACGATTTCGCTTCAAATTCATGCGATATGAACAATTTAACTTCAGATTCATGCGAAATACACGAATTAGCTTTAAATCAACGCGAAACATACGATTTAGCTTCAACATCATGCGAAACACACGATTTCGATTGAAATTCGAGCGAAATAGCCGTTTTAAACAAACGATTTGGCTTCAAATCCATGCGAAATGAACAATTTTGTTTCAGATTCATGCGAAATACACGAATTAGCTTTAAATCACCGCGAAACATACGATTTAGTTTCAATATCATGCGAAACACACGATTTCGATTGAAATTCGTGCGAAATAGCGACTTTAAACAAACGATTTAGCTTCAAGTTGATGCGAACTGTAGAATTTAGCTTCACATTCATACGAAGTACACGAATTAGCTTTAAATCAACGCGAAACATACGTTTTAGCTTCAATATCATGCGAAACACACGATTTCGCTTCAAATTCGTGCGAAATAGCGATTTTAAACAATCGATTTGGCTTCAAATCCATGCGAAACAAAAGGTTTAGCTTCAAATACTTGTGATATACATGATTTTGCTTTAGCTGCATGAGAAACAAACGATTTAGCTTCACACCCAAGGGAAACATATGATTTAACTTCAAATCAATGCGAAATAGAATGCTTAGCATCAAATCCATGCGACACAAATTATTTAGCTTCATATACTAGCGATATAAGTGATGTAGATTCAAATGCAGGCGAAACAAACGAGTGATGTTCAAATCCAAGCGTAAAGCACGATTTAACTTCAAATCAATGCGAAGTAGAAGATTTAGGTTCAAATACATGCGAAACAAATGGTTTAGCTTCAAATACTTGTGATATACATGATTTTGCTTCAGCTGCATGCGAAACAAACGATTTAGCTTCACAACCAAGCGAAACACATGATTTAGCTTCAAATCAATGCGAAATAGAAGGCTTAGCATCAAATCCATGCGACACAAATTATTTAGCTTCATATACTTGCGATATAAGTGATGTAGCTTCAAATGCAGGCGAAACAAACGAGTGATATTCAAATCCAAACGTAAAGCATGATTTAACTTCAAATCAATGCGAAATAGAAGATTTAGGTTCAAATACATGCGAAACAAATGGTTTAACTTCAAATAATTGTGATACACATGATTTTGCTTCAGCTGCTTGCGAAACAAACGATTTAGCTTCACACTCAAGGGAAACACATGATTTAACTTCAAATCAATGCGAAGTAGAAGGCTTAGGATCAAATCCATGCGACACAAATTATTTAGCTTCTTATACTTGCGATATAAGTGATATAGATTCAAATGCAGGCGAAACAAACGAGTGAGCTTTAAATCCAAGTGTAACACATTATTTAGTTTCAAATCAATGGGAAGTAGAAGATTTACCTTCAAATCCATGCGAAAAAAATGGTTTTGCTACGAATACTTGTGATATACATGATTTTGCTTCAGCTGCATGCGAAACAAACTATTTAGTTTCACACCCAAGCGAAACACATGATTTAGCTTCAAATCAATGCGAAATAGAAGGCTTAGCATCAATTCCATGCGACACAAATTATTTAGCTTCATATACTTGCGATATAAGTGATATAGCTTCAAATGCAGGCGAAACAAACGAGTGAGCTTTAAATCCAAGTGTAACACATTATTTAGTTTCAAATCAATGGGAAGTAGAAGATTTACCTTCAAATCCATGCGAAACAAATGGTTTAGCTTCAAATACTTGTGATATACATGATTTTGCTTTAGCTGCATGAGAAACAAACGATTTAGCTTCACACCCAAGGGAAACATATGATTTAACTTCAAATCAATGCGAAATAGAAGGCTTAGCATCAAATCCATGCGACACAAATTATTTAGCTTCATATACTAGCGATATAAGTGATGTAGCTTCAAATGCAGGCGAAACAAACGAGTGATGTTCAAATCCAAGCGTAAACATGATTTAACTTCAAATCAATGCGAAGTAGAAGATTTAGGTTCAAATACATGCGAAACAAATGGTTTAGCTTCAAATACTTGTGATATACATGATTTTGCTTCAGCTGCATGCGAAACAAACGATTTAGCTTCACAACCAAGCGAAACACATGATTTAGCTTCAAATCAATGCGAAATAGAAGGCTTAGCATCAAATCCATGCGACACAAATTATTTAGCTTCATATACTTGCGATATATGTGATGTAGCTTCAAATGCAGGCGAAACAAATGAGTGATATTCAAATCCAAACGTAAAGCATGATTTAACTTCAAATCAATGCGAAATAGAAGATTTAGGTTCAAATACATGCGAAACAAATGGTTTAACTTCAAATAATTGTGATACACATGATTTTGCTTCAGCTGCTTGCGAAACAAACGATTTAGCTTCACACCCAAGGGAAACACATGATTTAACTTCAAATCAATGCGAAGTAGAAGGCTTAGGATCAAATCCATGCGACACAAATTATTTAGCTTCTTATACTTGCGATATAAGTGATATAGCTTCAAACGCAGGCGAAACGAACGAGTGATCTTCAAATCCAAGCGTAACACATGTTTTAAAGTCAAATCAATGGGAAGTAGAAGATTTACCTTCAAATCCATGCGAAACAAATGGTTTAGCTTCAAATACTTGTGATATACATGATTTTGCTTCAGCTGCATGCGAGACAAACGAGTTAGCTTCAAATGCAAGCGAAACACATGACTTAGCTTCAAATCAATGCGAAATAGTACGCTTAGCATCAAATCCATGCGACACATATTATTTAGCTTCGTATACTTGCGATATAAGTGATATTGCTTCAAATGCAGGCGAAACAAACGAGTGATCTTCAAATCCAAGCGTAACACATGTTTTAAAGTCAAATCAATGGGAAGTAGATGATTTACCTTCAAATCCATGCGTAACAAATGGTTTAGCTTCATATACTTGTGATATAAATGATTTAGCTTCAACTGCATGCGAAACAAACGAGTTGGCTTCAAATCCTAGCGAAACACATGATTTAGCTTCAAATAAATGCGAAATATGAGGCTTAGCATCAAATCCATGCCACACAAATTATTTAGCTTCATACACTTGCGATATAATTAATATAGCTTCAAATGCAGGCGAAACAAATGAGTGATCTTCAAATCCAAGCGTAACACGTGATGTAACTTTAAATCAATGCGAAGTAGAAGGCTTAGGATCAAATCCATGCGACACAAATTATTTAGCTTCATATACTAGCGATATAAGTGATGTAGCTTCAAATGCAGGCGAAACAAACGAGTGATGTTCAAATCCAAGCGTAAACATGATTTAACTTCAAATCAATGCGAAGTAGAAGATTTAGGTTCAAATACATGCGAAACAAATGGTTTAGCTTCAAATACTTGTGATATACACGATTCTGCTTCAGCTGCATGCGAAACAAACGATTTAGCTTCACAACCAAGCGAAACACATGATTTAGCTTCAAATCAATGCGAAATAGAAGGCTTAGCATCAAATCCATGCGACACAAATTATTTAGCTTCATATACTTGCGATATAAGTGATGTAGCTTCAAATGCAGGCGAAACAAATGAGTGATATTCAAATCCAAACGTAAAGCATGATTTAACTTCAAATCAATGCGAAATAGAAGATTTAGGTTCAAATACATGCGAAACAAATGGTTTAACTTCAAATAATTGTGATACACATGATTTTGCTTCAGCTGCTTGCGAAACAAACGATTTAGCTTCACACCCAAGGGAAACACATGATTTAACTTCAAATCAATGCGAAGTAGAAGGCTTAGGATCAAATCCATGCGACACAAATTATTTAGCTTCTTATACTTGCGATATAAGTGATATAGCTTCAAATGCAGGCGAAACAAACGAGTGATCTTCAAATCCAAGCGTAACACATGATTTAACTTCAAATCAATGCGAAGTAGAAGATTTAGGTTCAAATACATGTGAAACAAATGGTTTAGCTTCAAATACTTGTGATATACATGATTTTGCTTCAGCTGCATGCGAAACAAACTATTTAGCTTCACACCCAAGCGAAACACATGATTTAGCTTCAAATCAATGCGAAATAGAAGGCTTAGCATCAATTCCATGCGACACAAATTATTTAGCTTCATATACTTGCGATATAAGTGATATAGCTTCAAATGCAGGCGAAACAAACGAGTGAGCTTTAAATCCAAGTGTAACACATTATTTAGTTTCAAATCAGTGGGAAGTAGAAGATTTATCTTCAAATCCATGCGAAACAAATGGTTTAGCTTCAAATACTTGTGATATACATGATTTTGCTTTAGCAGCATGAGAAACAAACGATTTAGCTTCACACCCAAGGGAAACATATGATTTAACTTCAAATCAATGCGAAGTAGAAGGCTTAGCATCAAATCCATGCGACACATATTATTTTGCTTCGTATAATTGCAATATAAGTGATATTGCTTCAAATGCAGGCGAAACAAACGAGTGATCTTCAAATCCAAGCGTAACACATGTTTTAAAGTCAAATCAATGGGAAGTAGATGATTTACCTTCAAATCCATGCGTAACAAATGGTTTAGCTTCAAATACTTGTGATATACATGATTTAGCTTCAACTGCATGCGAAACAAACGAGTTGGCTTCAAATCCTAGCGAAACACATGATTTAGCTTCAAATAAATGCGAAATATGAGGCTTAGCATCAAATCCATGCCACACAAATTATTTAGCTTATATAATTAATATAGCTTCAAATGCAGGCGAAACAAATGAGTGATCTTCAAATCCAAGCGTAACACGTGATGTAACTTTAAATCAATGCGAAGTAGAAGATTTAGGTTCAAATACATGCGAAACAAATGGTTTAGCTTCAAATACTTGTGATATACATGATATTGCTTCAGCTGCATGCGAAACAAACGATTTAGCTTCACAACCAAGCGAAACACATGATTTAGCTTCAAATCAATGCGAAATAGAAGGCTTAGCTTCAAATCCATGCGACACAAATAATTTAGCTTCATATACTTGCGATATAAGTGATATAGCTTCAAATGCTGGCGAATCAAACACGTGAGCTTTAAATCCAAGTGTAACACATTATTTAGTTTCAAATCAATGGGAAGTAGAAGATTTAGGTTCAAAAACATGCGAAACAAATGGTTTAGCTTAAAATACTTGTGATATACATGATTCAGCTTCAACTGCATGCGAGACAAACGAGTTAGCTTCAAATGCAAGCGAAACACATGACTTAGCTTCAAATCAATGCGAAATAGTACGCTTAGCATCAAATCCATGCGACACATATTATTTAGCTTCGTATACTTGCGATATAAGTGATATTGCTTCAAATGCAGGCGAAACAAACGAGTGATCTTCAAATCCAAGCGTAACACTTGTTTTAAAGTCAAATCAATGGGAAGTAGAAGATTTACCTTCAAATCCATGCGTAACAAATGGTTTAGCTTCAAATACTTGTGATATACATGATTTAGCTTCAACTGCATGCGAAACAAACGAGTTGGCTTCAAATCCTAGCGAAACACATGATTTAGCTTCAAATAAATGCGAAATATGAGGCTTAGCATCAAATCCATGCCACACAAATTATTTAGCTTCATACACTTGCGATATAAGTGGTATAGCTTCAAATGCAGGCGAAACAAACGAGTGAGCTTTAAATCCAAGTGTAACACATTATTTAGTTTCAAATCAGTGGGAAGTAGAAGATTTACCTTCAAATACATGCGAAACAAATGGTTTAGCTTCAAATACTTGTGATATACATGATTTTGCTTTAGCTGCATGAGAAACAAACGATTTAGCTTCACACCCAAGGGAAACATATGATTTAACTTCAAATCAATGCGAAGTAGAAGGCTTAGCATCAAATCCATGTGACACATATTATTTAGCTTCGTATAATTGCAATATAAGTGATATTGCTTCAAATGCAGGCGAAACAAACGAGTGATCTTCAAATCCAAGCGTAACACATGTTTTAAAGTCAAATCAATGGGAAGTAGATGATTTACCTTCAAATCCATGCGAAACAAATGGTTTAGCTTCAAATACTTGTGATATACATGATTTAGCTTCAACTGCATGCGAAACAAACGAGTTGGCTTCAAATCCTAGCGAAACACATGATTTAGCTTCAAATAAATGCGAAATATGAGGCTTAGCATCAAATCCATGCTACACAAATTATTTAGCTTCATACACTTGCGATATAATTAATATAGCTTCAAATGCAGGCGAAACAAATGAGTGATCTTCAAATCCAAGCGTAACACATGATTTAACTTCAAATCAATGCGAAGTAGAAGATTTAGGTTCAAATACATGCGAAACAAATGGTTTAGCTTCAAATACTTGTGATATACATGATTTTGCTTCAGCTGCATGCGAAACAAACTATTTAGCTTCACACCCAAGCGAAACACATGATTTAGCTTCAAATCAATGCGAAATAGAAGGCTTAGCATCAAATCCATGCGACACAAATTATTTAGCTTCATATACTAGCGATGTAAGTGATGTAGCTTCAAATGCAGGCGAAACAAACGAGTGATGTTCAAATCCAAGCGTAAAGCATGATTTAACTTCAAATCAATGCGAAGTAGAAGATTTAGGTTCAAATACATGCGAAACAAATGGTTTAGCTTCAAATACTTGTGATATACATGATTTTGCTTCAGCTGCATGCGAGACAAACGAGTTAGCTTCAAATGCAAGCGAAACACATGACTTAGCTTCAAATCAATGCGAAATAGTACGCTTAGCATCAAATCCATGCGACACATATTATTTAGCTTCGTATACTTGCGATATAAGTGATATTGCTTCAAATGCAGGCGAAACAAACGAGTGATCTTCAAATCCAAGCGTAACACATGTTTTAAAGTCAAATCAATGGGAAGTAGAAGATTTACCTTCAAATCCATGCGAAACAAATGGTTTAGCTTCAAATACTTGTGATATACATGATTTTGCTTTAGCTGCATGAGAAACAAACGATTAAGCTTCACACCCAAGGGAAACACGTGATTTAACTTCAAATCAATGCGAAGAAGAAGGCTTAGCATCAAATCCATGCCACACAAATTATTTAGCTTCATACACTTGCGATATAATTAATATAGCTTCAAATGCAGGCGAAACAAATGAGTGATCTTCATATCCAAGCGTAACACGTGATGTAACTTTAAATCAATGCGAAGTAGAAGATTTTGGTTCTTATACATGCGAAACAAATGGTTTAGCTTCAAATACTTGTGATATACATGATTTTGCTTCAGCTGCATGCGAAACAAACGATTTAGCTTCACAACCAAGCGAAACACATGATTTAGCTTCAAATCAATGCGAAATAGAAGGCTTCGCATCAAATCCATGCGACACAAATTATTTAGCTTCATATACTAGCGATATAAGTGATGTAGCTTCAAATGCAGGCGAAACAAACGAGTGATGTTCAAATCCAAGCGTAAAGCATGATTTAACTTCAAATCGATGCGAAGTAGAAGATTTAGGTTCAAATACATGCGAAACAAATGGTTTAGCTTCAAATACTTGTGATATACATGATTTTGCTTTAGCTGCATGAGAAACAAACGATTAAGCTTCACACCCAAGGGAAACACGTGATTTAACTTCAAATCAATGCGAAGAAGAAGGCTTAGCATCAAATCCATGTCACACAAATTATTTAGCTTCATACACTTGCGATATAATTAATATAGCTTCAAATGCAGGCGAAACAAACGAGTGAGCTTTAAATCCAAGCGTAATACATGATTTAACTTCAAATCAATGCGAAGTAGAAGATTTACCTTCAAATACATGCGAAACAAATGGTTTAGCTTCAAATACTTGTGATATACATGATTTTGCTTCAGCTGCATGCGAAACAAACGATTTAGCTTCACAACCAAGCGAAACACATGATTTAGCTTCAAATCAATGCGAAATAGAAGGCTTAGCATCAAATCCATGCGACACAAATTATTTAGCTTCATATACTAGCGATATAAGTGATGTAACTTCAAATGCAGGCGAAACAAACGAGTGATGTTCAAATCCAAGCGTAAAGCATGATTTAACTTCAAATCAATGCGAAGTAGAAGATTTAGGTTCAAATACATGCGAAACAAATGGTTTAGCTTCAAATACTTGTGATATACATGATTTTGCTTCAGCTGCATGCGAGACAAACGAGTTAGCTTCAAATGCAAGCGAAACACATGACTTAGCTTCAAATCAATGCGAAATAGTACGCTTAGCATCAAATCCATGCGACACATATTATTTAGCTTCGTATACTTGCGATATAAGTGATATTGCTTCAAATGCAGGCGAAACAAACGAGTGATCTTCAAATCCAAGCGTAACACATGTTTTAAAGTCAAATCAATGGGAAGTAGAAGATTTACCTTCAAATCCATGCGAAACAAATGGTTTAGCTTCAAATACTTGTGATATACATGATTCTGCTTTAGCTGCATGAGAAACAAACGATTAAGCTTCACACCCAAGGGAAACACGTGATTTAACTTCAAATCAATGCGAAGAAGAAGGCTTAGCATCAAATCCATGTCACACAAATTATTTAGCTTCATACACTTGCGATATAATTAATATAGCTTCAAATGCAGGCGAAACAAATGAGTGATCTTCATATCCAAGCGTAACACGTGATGTAACTTTAAATCAATGCGAAGTAGAAGATTTAGGTTCTTATACATGCGAAACAAATGGTTTAGCTTCAAATACTTGTGATATACATGATTTTGCTTCAGCTGCATGCGAAACAAACGATTTAGCTTCACAACCAAGCGAAACACATGATTTAGCTTCAAATCAATGCGAAATAGAAGGCTTAGCATCAAATCCATGCGACACAAATTATTTAGCTTCATATACTAGCGATATAAGTGATGTAGCTTCAAATGCAGGCGAAACAAACGAGTGATGTTCAAATCCAAGCGTAAAGCATGATTTAACTTCAAATCAATGCGAAGTAGAAGATTTAGGTTCAAATACATGCGAAACAAATGGTTTAGCTTCAAATACTTGTGATATACATGATTTTGCTTCAGCTGCATGCGAGACAAACGAGTTAGCTTCAAATGCAAGCGGAACACATGATTTAGCTTCAAATCAATGCGAAATAGAAGGCTTAGCATCAAATCCATGCGACACAAATTATTTAGCTTCATATACTTGCGATATAAGTGATATAGCTTCAAATGCAGGCGAAACAAACGAGTGAGCTTTAAATCCAAGTGTAACACATTATTTAGTTTCAAATCAATGGGAAGTAGAAGATTTACCTTCAAATCCATGCGAAACAAATGGTTTAGCTTCAAATACTTGTGATATACATGATTTTGCTTTAGCTGCATGAGAAACAAACGATTAAGCTTCACACCCAAGGGAAACACGTGATTTAACTTCAAATCAATGCGAAGAAGAAGGCTTAGCATCAAATCCATGCGACACAAATTATTTAGCTTCATATACTTGCGATATAAGTGATACAGCTTCAAATGCAGGCGAAACAAACGAGTGAGCTTTAAATCCAAGCGTAATACATGATTTAACTTCAAATCAATGCGAAGTAGAAGATTTACCTTCAAATACATGCGAAACAAATGGTTTAGCTTCAAATACTTGTGATATACATGATTTTGCTTCAGCTGCATGCGAAACAAACGATTTAGCTTCACAACCAAGCGAAACACATGATTTAGCTTCAAATCAATGCGAAATAGAAGGCTTAGCATCAAATCCATGCGTCACAAATTATTTAGCTTCATATACTAGCGATATAAGTGATGTAGCTTCAAATGCAGGCGAAACAAACGAGTGATGTTCAAATCCATGCGTAAAGCATGATTTAACTTCAAATCAATGCGAAGTAGAAGATTTAGGTTCAAATACATGCGAAACAAATGGTTTAGCTTCAAATACTTGTGATATTCATGATTTTGCTTCAGCTGCATGCGAGACAAACGAGTTAGCTTCAAATGCAAGCGAAACACATGACTTAGCTTCAAATCAATGCGAAATAGT
>NW_027477685.1:0-60711 GCF_051020955.1 Megalopta genalis | reverse complement strand
TGTTCGTTGTTCGTTGTTCGTTGTTCGTTGTTCGTTGTTCGCTGTTCGTTGTTCGTTGTTCGTTGTTCGTTGTTCGTTGTTCGTTGTTCGTTGTTCGTTGTTCGTTGTTCGTTGTTCGTTGTTCGTTGTTCGTTGTTCGTTGTTCGTTGTTCGTTGTTCGTTGTTCGTTGTTCGTTGTTCGTTGTTCGTTGTTCGTTGTTCGTTGTTCGTTGTTCGTTGTTCGTTGTTCGTTGTTCGTTGTTCGTTGTTCGTTGTTCGTTGTTCGTTGTTCGTTGTTCGTTGTTCGTTGTTCGTTGTTCGTTGTTCGTTGTTCGTTGTTCGTTGTTCGTTGTTCGTTGTTCGTTGTTCGTTGTTCGTTGTTCGTTGTTCGTTGTTCGTTGTTCGTTGTTCGTTGTTCGTTGTTCGTTGTTTGTTGTTTGTTCTTCGTTGTTTGTTGTTTGTTCTTCGTTGTTTGTTGTTTGTTCTTCGTTGTTTGTTGTTTGTTGTTTGTTCTTCGTTGTTTGTTGTTTGTTGTTTGTTCTTCGTTGTTTGTTGTTTGTTCTTCGTTGTTTGTACTTCGTTGTTTGTTCTTCGTTGTTTGTTCTTCGTTGTTTGTTCTTCGTTGTTTGTTCTTCGTTGTTTGTTCTTCGTTGTTTGTTCTTCGTTGTTTGTTCTTCGTTGTTTGTTCTTCGTTGTTTGTTCTTCGTTGTTTGTTCTTCGTTGTTTGTTCTTCGTTGTTTGTTCTTCGTTGTTTGTTCTTCGTTGTTTGTTCTTCGTTGTTTGTTGTTTGTTCTTCGTTGTTTGTTCTTCGTTGTTTGTTCTTCGTTGTTTGTTGTTTGTTCTTCGTTGTTTGTTGTTTGTTCTTCGTTGTTTGTTGTTTGTTCTCCGTTGTTTGTTGTTTGTTCTTCGTTGTTTGTTGTTTGTACTTCGTTGTTTGTTGTTTGTTCTTCGTTGTTTGTTGTTTGTTCTTCGTTGTTTGTTTTTTGTTCTTCGTTGTTTGTTGTTTGTTCTTCGTTGTTTGTTGTTTGTTCATCGTTGTTTGTTGTTTGTTCTTCGTTGTTTGTTGTTTGTTCTTCGTTGTTTGTTGTTTGTTCTTCGTTGTTTGTTGTTTGTTCTTCGTTGTTTGTTGTTTGTTCTTCGTTGTTTGTTGTTTGTTCTTCGTTGTTTGTTGTTTGTTCTTCGTTGTTTGTTGTTTGTTCTCCGTTGTTTGTTGTTTGTTGTTTGTTCTTCGTTTTTTGTTGTTTGTTGTTTGTTCTTCGTTGTTTGTTGTTTGTTCTTCGTTGTTTGTTGTTTGTTGTTTGTTCTTCGTCGTTTGTTGTTTGTTGTTTGTACTTCGTTGTTTGTTGTTTGTTGTTTGTTCTTCGAAGTTTGTTGTTTGTTCTTCGTTGTTTGTTGTTTGTTGTTTGTTCTTCGTTGTTTGTTGTTTGTTGTTTGTTCTTCGTTGTTTGTTGTTTGTTCTTCGTTGTTCGTTGTTTGTTCTTCGTTGTTTGTTGTTTGTACTTCGTTGTTTGTTGTTTGTTCTTCGTTGTTTGTTCTTCGTTGTTTGTTCTTCGTTGTTTGTTCTTCGTTGTTTGTTCATCGTTGTTTGTTCTTCGTTGTTTGTTCTTCGTTGTTTGGTCTTCGTTGTTTGTTCTTCGTTGTTTGTTCTTCGTTGTTTGTTCTTCGTTGTTTATTCTTCGTTGTTTGTTCTTCGTTGTTTGTTCTTCGTTGTTTGTTATTCGTTGTTTGTTCTTCGTTGTTTGTTCTTCGTTGTTTGTTCTTCGTTGTTTGTTCTTCGTTGTTTGTTCTTCGTTGTTTGTTCTTCGTTGTTTGTTCTTCGTTGTTTGTTCTTCGTTGTTTGTTCTTCGTTGTTTGTTCTTCGTTGTTTGTTCTTCGTTGTTTGTTCTTCGTTGTTTGTTCTTCGTTGTTTGTTCTTCGTTGTTTGTTCTTCTTTGTTTGTTCTTCGTTGTTTGTTCTTCGTTGTTTGTTCTTCGTTGTTTGTTCTTCGTTGTTTGTTCTTCGTTGTTTGTTCTTTGTTGTTTGTTCTTCGTTGTTTGTTCTTCGTTGTTTGTTCTTCGTTGTTTGTTCTTCGTTGTTTGTTCTTCGTTGTTTGTTGTTTGTTCTTCGTTGTTTGTTGTTTGTTCTTCGTTGTTTGTTGTTTGTTCTTCGTTGTTTGTTGTTTGTTCTTCGTTGTTTGTTGCTTGTTCTTCGTTGTTTGTTGCTTGTTCTTCGTTGTTTGTTGCTTGTTCTTCGATGTTTGTTGCTTGTTGTTTGTTCTTCGTTGTTTGTTGTTTGTTCTTCGTTGTTTGTTGTTTGTTCTTCGTTGTTTGTTGTTTGTTCTTCGTTGTTTGTTGTTTGTTCTTCGTTGTTTGTTGTTTGTTCTTCGTTGTTTGTTCTTCGTTGTTTGTTCTTCGTTGTTTGTTCTTCGTTGTTTGTTGTTTGTTCTTCGTTGTTTGTTCTTCGTTGTTTGTTGTTTGATGTTTGTTCTTCGTTGTTTGTTGTTTGTTCTTCGTTGTTTGTTCTTCGTTGTTTGTTCTTCGTTGTTTGTTCTTCGTTGTTTGTTGTTTGTTCTTCGTTGTTTGTTGTTTGTTCTTCGTTGTTTGTTGTTTGTTCTTCGTTGTTTGTTGCTTGTTCTTCGATGTTTGTTGCTTGTTCTTCGATGTTTGTTGTTCGTTGTTCGTTGTTCGTTGTTCGTTGTTCGTTGTTCGTTGTTCGTTGTTCGTTGTTCGTTGTTCGTTGTTCGTTGTTCGTTGTTCGTTGTTCGTTGTTCGTTGTTCGTTGTTCGTTGTTCGTTGTTCGTTGTTCGTTGTTCGTTGTTCGTTGTTCGTTGTTTGTTCTTCGTTGTTTGTTCTTCGTTGTTTGTTCTTCGTTGTTTGTTCTTCGTTGTTTGTTGTTCGTTGTTTGTTCTTCGTTGTTTGTTGTTTGTTGTTTGTTCTTCGTTGTTTGTTGTTTGTTCTTCGTTGTTTGTTGTTTGTTCTTCGTTGTTTGTACTTCGTTGTTTGTTCTTCGTTGTTTGTTCTTCGTTGTTTGTTCTTCGTTGTTTGTTCTTCGTTGTTTGTTCTTCGTTGTTTGTTCTTCGTTGTTTGTTCTTCGTTGTTTGTTCTTCGTTGTTTGTTCTTCGTTGTTTGTTCTTCGTTGTTTGTTCTTCGTTGTTTGTTCTTCGTTGTTTGTTCTTCGTTGTTTGTTGTTTGTTCTTCGTTGTTTGTTGTTTGTTCTTCGTTGTTTGTTGTTTGTTCTTCGTTGTTTGTTGTTTGTTCTTCGTTGTTTGTTGTTTGTTCTTCGTTGTTTGTTGTTTGTTCTTCGTTGTTTGTTGCTTGTTCTTCGTTGTTTGTTGCTTGTTCTTCGACGTTTGTTGCTTGTTGTTTGTTCTTCGTTGTTTGTTGTTTGTTCTTCGTTGTTTGTTGTTTGTTCTTCGTTGTTTGTTGTTTGTTCTTCGTTGGTTGTTGTTTGTTCTTCGTTGTTTGTTGTTTGTTCTTCGTTGTTTGTTGTTTGTTCTTCGTTGTTTGTTGTTTGTTCTTCGTTGTTTGTTGTTTGTTCTTCGTTGTTTGTTGTTTGTTCTTCGTTGTTTGTTGTTTGTTCTTCGTTGTTTGTTGTTTGTTCTTCGTTGTTTGTTGCTTGTTCTTCGTTGTTTGTTGTTTGTTCTTCGTTGTTTGTTGTTTGTTCTTCGTTGTTTGTTGTTTGTTGTTTGTTCTTCGTTGTTCGTTGTTCGTTGTTCGTTGTTCGTTGTTCGTTGTTCGTTGTTCGTTGTTTGTTCTTCGTTGTTTGTTCTTCGTTGTTTGTTCTTCGTTGTTTGTTCTTCGTTGTTTGTTGTTTGTTCTTCGTTGTTTGTTGTTTGTTCTTCGTTGTTTGTTGTTTGTTGTTTGTTCTTCGTTGTTTGTTGTTTGTTCTTCGTTGTTTGTTGTTTGTTCTTCGTTGTTTGTTGTTTGTTCTTCGTTGTTCGTTGTTCGTTGTTCGTTGTTCGTTGTTCGTTGTTCGTTGTTCGTTGTTCGTTGTTCGTTGTTCGTTGTTCGTTGTTCGTTGTTCGTTGTTCGTTGTTCGTTGTTCGTTGTTCGTTGTTCGTTGTTCGTTGTTCGTTGTTCGTTGTTCGTTGTTCGTTGTTCGTTGTTTGTTCTTCGTTGTTTGTTCTTCGTTGTTTGTTCTTCGTTGTTTGTTCTTCGTTGTTTGTTCTTCGTTGTTTGTTGTTTGTTGTTTGTTCTTCGTTGTTTGTTGTTTGTTCTTCGTTGTTTGTTGTTTGTTGTTTGTTCTTCGTTGTTTGTTGTTTGTTCTTCGTTGTTTGTTCTTCGTTGTTTGTTCTTCGTTGTTTGTTCTTCGTTGTTTGTTCTTCGTTGTTTGTTCTTCGTTGTTTGTTCTTTGTTGTTTGTTCTTCGTTGTTTGTTCTTCGTTGTTTGTTCTTCGTTGTTTGTTCTTCGTTGTTTGTTCTTCGTTGTTTGTTCTTCGTTGTTTGTTGTTTGTTCTTCGTTGTTTGTTGTTTGTTCTTCGTTGTTTGTTGTTTGTTCTTCGTTGTTTGTTGTTTGTTCTTCGTTGTTTGTTGCTTGTTCTTCGTTGTTTGTTGCTTGTTCTTCGTTGTTTGTTGCTTGTTCTTCGATGTTTGTTGCTTGTTGTTTGTTCTTCGTTGTTTGTTGTTTGTTCTTCGTTGTTTGTTGTTTGTTCTTCGTTGGTTGTTGTTTGTTCTTCGTTGTTTGTTGTTTGTTCTTCGTTGTTTGTTGTTTGTTCTTCGTTGTTTGTTGTTTGTTCTTCGTTGTTTGTTGTTTGTTCTTCGTTGTTTGTTGTTTGTTCTTCGTTGTTTGTTGTTTGTTCTTCGTTGTTTGTTGTTTGTTCTTCGTTGTTTGTTGTTTGTTCTTCGTTGTTTGTTGTTTGTTCTTCGTTGTTTGTTGCTTGTTCTTCGTTGTTTGTTGTTTGTTCTTCGTTGTTGTTTGTTGTTTGTTCTTCGTTGTTTGTTGTTTGTTCTTCGTTGTTTGTTGTTTGTTCTTCGTTGTTTGTTGTTTGTTCTTCGTTGTTTGTTGTTTGTTCTTCGTTGTTTGTTGCTTGTTCTTCGTTGTTTGTTGTTTGTTCTTCGTTGTTTGTTGTTTGTTCTTCGTTGTTCGTTGTTCGTTGTTCGTTGTTCGTTGTTCGTTGTTTGTTCTTCGTTGTTTGTTCTTCGTTGTTTGTTCTTCGTTGTTTGTTCTTCGTTGTTTGTTCTTCGTTCTTCGTTGTTTGTTCTTCGTTGTTTGTTGTTTGTTCTTCGTTGTTTGTTCTTCGTTGTTTGTTGTTTGATGTTTGTTCTTCGTTGTTTGTTGTTTGTTCTTCGTTGTTTGTTCTTCGTTGTTTGTTCTTCGTTGTTTGTTCTTCGTTGTTTGTTCTTCGTTATTTGTTCTTCGTTGTTTGTTCTTCGTTGTTTGTTCTTCGTTGTTTGTTCTTCGTTGTTTGTTCTTCGTTGTTTGTTGTTTGTTCTTCTTTGTTTGTTGTTTGTTCTTCGTTGTTTGTTGTTTGTTCTTCGTTGTTTGTTGTTTGTTCTTCGTTGTTTGTTGTTTGTTCTTCGTTGTTTGTTGTTTGTTCTTCGTTGTTTGTTGTTTGTTCATCGTTGTTTGTTGTTTGTTCTTCGTTGTTTGTTGTTTGTTCTTCGTTGTTTGTTGAATGTTCTTCGTTGTTTGTTGTTTGTTCTTCGTTGTTTGTTGTTTGTTCTTCGTTGTTTGTTGTTTGTTCTTCGTTGTTTGTTGTTTGTTGTTTGTTCTTCGTTGTTTGTTGTTTGTTGTTTGTTCTTCGTTGTTTGTTGTTTGTTGTTTGTTCTTCGTTGTTTGTTGTTTGTTGTTTGTTGTTTGTTGTTTGTTGTTTGTTGTTTGGTGTTGTTGTTTGGTGTTTGTTGTTTGTTGTTTGTTGTTTGTTGTTTGTTGTTTGTTGTTTGTTGTTTGTTGTTTGTTGTTTGTTGTTTGTTGTTTGTTGTTTGTTGTTTGTTGTTTGTTGTTTGTTGTTTGTTGTTTGTTGTTTGTTGTTTGTTGTTTGTTGTTTGTTGTTTGTTGTTTGTTGTTTGTTGTTTGTGTTTGTTGTTTGTTGTTTGTTGTTTGTTGTTTGTTGTTTGTTGTTTGTTGTTTGTTGTTTGTTGTTTGTTGTTTGTTGTTTGTTGTTTGTTGTTTGTTGTTTGTTGTTTGTTGTTTGTTGTTTGTTGTTTGTTGTTTGTTGTTTGTTGTTTGTTGTTTGTTGTTTGTTGTTGTTGTTTGTTGTTTGTTGTTTGTTGTTTGTTGTTTGTTGTTTGTTGTTTGTTGTTTGTTGTTTGTTGTTTGTTGTTTGTTGTTTGTTGTTTGTTGTTTGTTGTTTGTTGTTGTTGTTTGTGTTTGTTGTTTGTTGTTTGTTGTTTGTTGTTTGTTGTTTGTTGTTGTTGTTTGTTGTTTGTTGTTTGTTGTTTGTTGTTTGTTGTTTGTTGTTTGTTGTTTGTTGTTGTTGTTTTTGTTGTGTTTGTTGTTTGTTGTTTGTTGTTTGTTGTTTGTTGTTTGTTGTTTGTTGTTTGTTGTTTGTTGTTTGTTGTTTGTTGTTTGTTGTTTGTTGTTTGTTGTTTGTTGTTTGTTGTTTGTTGTTTGTTGTTTGTTGTTTGTTGTTTGTTGTTTGTTGTTTGTTGTTTGTTGTTTGTTGTTTGTTGTTTGTTGTTTGTTGTTTGTTGTTTGTTGTTGTGTTGTTGTTTGTTGTTTGTTGTTTGTTGTTTGTTGTTTGTTGTTTGTTGTTTGTTGTTTGTTGTTTGTTGTTTGTTGTTTGTTGTTGTTGTTTGTGGGTTTGTTGTTGTTGTTGTTTGTTGTTTGTTGTTTGTTGTTTGTTGTTTGTTGTTTGTTGTTGTTGTTTGTTGTTTGTGGTTTGTTGTTTGTTGTTTGTGTTTGTGTTTGTTGTTTGTTGTTTGTTGTTTGTTGTTTGTTGTGTGTTGTGTGTTGTTGGTTGTTTGTTGTTTGTTGTTTGTTGTTTGTTGTTGTTGTTTGTTGTTTGTTGTTTGTTGTTGTTGTTTGTTGTTTGTTGTTTGTTGTTTGTTGTTGTTGTTTGTTGTTTGTTGTTTGTTGTTTGTTGTTGTTGTTTGTTGTTGTTGTTTGTTGTTTGTTGTTTGTTGTTTGTGTTTGTTGTTTGTTGTTTGTTGTTTGTTGTTTGTTGTGTTGTGTTGTTGTTTGTTGTTTGTTGTTTGTTGTTTGTTGTTTGTTGTGTTGTTGTTTGTTGTTTGTTGTTTGTTGTTTGTTGTTTGTTGTTTGTTGTTTGTTGTTTGTTGTTTGTTGTTTGTTGTTTGTTGTTTGTTGTTTGTGTTTGTTGTTGTGGTTGTTGTTGTTGTTGTGTTGTGTTTGTGGTTTGTTGTTGGTTGTTTGTTGTTTGTTGTTTGTTGTTTGTTGTTTGTTGTTTGGTTGTTTGTTGTTTGTTGTTTGTTGTTGTTGTTTGTTGTTTGTTGTTTGGTGTGTTGTTGTTTGTTGTTTGTTGTTTGTTGTTTGTTGTTTGTTGTTTGTGTTGTTGTTTGTTGTTTGTTGTTTGTTGTTTGTTGTTTGTTGTTTGTTGTTTGTTGTTTGTTGTTTGTGTTTGTTGTTTGTTGTTTGTTGTTTGTTGTGTTGTTGTTTGTTGTTTGTTGTTTGTTGTTTGTTGTTGTTGGTTTGTTGTTTGTTGTTTGTTGTTTGTTGTTTTGTTGTTTGTTGTTTGTTGTTTTGTTGTTTGTTGTGTGTTGTGTTGTTGTGTTGTTTGTGTGTGTTGTTGTTGTTGTGTGTTGTTGTTTGTTGTTTGTTGTTTGTTGTTTGTGTTGTTGTGTGTTTGTTGTTTGTTGTTTGTTGTTTGTTGTTTGTTGTTGTGTTGTTGTTTGTTGTTGTTGTTGTTTGTTGTTTGTTGCTTCGTTGTTTGTTGTCTTCGTTGTTTGTTCGTTTGTTTGTTTGTTCTTCGTTGTTTGTTGTTTGTTCTTCGTTGTTTGTTGTTTGTTGTCTTCGTTGTTTGTTGTTTGTTCTTCGTTGTTTGTTGTTTGTTCTTCGTTGTTTTCGTTGTTTGTTGTTTGTTCTTCGTTGTTTGTTGTTTGTTCTTCGTTGTTTGTTGTTTGTTCTTCGTTGTTTGTTGTTTGTTCTTCGTTGTTTGTTGTTTGTTCTTCGTTGTTTGTTGTTTGTTCTTCGTTGTTTGTTGTTTGTTCTTCGTTGTTTGTTGTTTGTTCTTCGTGTTTGTGTTTGTTCTTCGTTGTTTGTTGTTGTTCTTCGTTGTTTGTTGTTGTTCTTGTTGTTCTTCGTTGTTTGTTGTTGTTTGTTCTTCGTTGTTTGTTGTTTGTTCTTCGTTGTTTGTTGTTTGTTCTTCGTTGTTTGTTGTTTGTTGCTTGTTCTTCGATGTTTGTTGTTCGTTGTTCGTTGTTTGTTGTTTGTTCTTCGTTGTTTGTTGTTTGTTCTTCGTTGTTTGTTGCTTGTTCTTCGTTGTTTGTTTCTTGTTCTTCGATGTTTGTTGCTTGTTCTTCGATGTTTGTTGCTTGTTGTTTGTTCTTCGTTGTTTGTTGTTTGTTCTTCGTTGTTTGTTGTTTGTTCTTCGTTGTTTGTTGTTTGTTGTTTGTTGTTTGTTGTTTGTTGCTTGTTGCTTGTTGCTTGTTGCTTGTTGCTTGTTGCTTGTTGCTTGTTGCTTGTTGCTTGTTGCTTGTTGCTTGTTGTTCGTTGTTCGTTGTTCGTTGTTCGTTGTTCGTTGTTCGTTGTTCGTTGTTCGTTGTTCGTTGTTCGTTGTTCGTTGTTCGTTGTTCGTTGTTCGTTGTTCGTTGTTCGTTGTTCGCTGTTCGTTGTTCGTTGTTCGTTGTTCGTTGTTCGTTGTTCGTTGTTCGTTGTTCGTTGTTCGTTGTTCGTTGTTCGTTGTTCGTTGTTCGTTGTTCGTTGTTCGTTGTTCGTTGTTCGTTGTTCGTTGTTCGTTGTTCGTTGTTCGTTGTTCGTTGTTCGTTGTTCGTTGTTCGTTGTTCGTTGTTCGTTGTTCGTTGTTCGTTGTTCGTTGTTCGTTGTTCGTTGTTCGTTGTTCGTTGTTCGTTGTTCGTTGTTCGTTGTTCGTTGTTCGTTGTTCGTTGTTCGTTGTTCGTTGTTCGTTGTTCGTTGTTCGTTGTTCGTTGTTCGTTGTTCGTTGTTCGTTGTTCGTTGTTCGTTGTTCGTTGTTCGTTGTTTGTTGTTTGTTCTTCGTTGTTTGTTGTTTGTTCTTCGTTGTTTGTTGTTTGTTCTTCGTTGTTTGTTGTTTGTTGTTTGTTCTTCGTTGTTTGTTGTTTGTTGTTTGTTCTTCGTTGTTTGTTGTTTGTTCTTCGTTGTTTGTACTTCGTTGTTTGTTCTTCGTTGTTTGTTCTTCGTTGTTTGTTCTTCGTTGTTTGTTCTTCGTTGTTTGTTCTTCGTTGTTTGTTCTTCGTTGTTTGTTCTTCGTTGTTTGTTCTTCGTTGTTTGTTCTTCGTTGTTTGTTCTTCGTTGTTTGTTCTTCGTTGTTTGTTCTTCGTTGTTTGTTCTTCGTTGTTTGTTCTTCGTTGTTTGTTGTTTGTTCTTCGTTGTTTGTTCTTCGTTGTTTGTTCTTCGTTGTTTGTTGTTTGTTCTTCGTTGTTTGTTGTTTGTTCTTCGTTGTTTGTTGTTTGTTCTCCGTTGTTTGTTGTTTGTTCTTCGTTGTTTGTTGTTTGTACTTCGTTGTTTGTTGTTTGTTCTTCGTTGTTTGTTGTTTGTTCTTCGTTGTTTGTTTTTTGTTCTTCGTTGTTTGTTGTTTGTTCTTCGTTGTTTGTTGTTTGTTCATCGTTGTTTGTTGTTTGTTCTTCGTTGTTTGTTGTTTGTTCTTCGTTGTTTGTTGTTTGTTCTTCGTTGTTTGTTGTTTGTTCTTCGTTGTTTGTTGTTTGTTCTTCGTTGTTTGTTGTTTGTTCTTCGTTGTTTGTTGTTTGTTCTTCGTTGTTTGTTGTTTGTTCTCCGTTGTTTGTTGTTTGTTGTTTGTTCTTCGTTTTTTGTTGTTTGTTGTTTGTTCTTCGTTGTTTGTTGTTTGTTCTTCGTTGTTTGTTGTTTGTTGTTTGTTCTTCGTCGTTTGTTGTTTGTTGTTTGTACTTCGTTGTTTGTTGTTTGTTGTTTGTTCTTCGAAGTTTGTTGTTTGTTCTTCGTTGTTTGTTGTTTGTTGTTTGTTCTTCGTTGTTTGTTGTTTGTTGTTTGTTCTTCGTTGTTTGTTGTTTGTTCTTCGTTGTTCGTTGTTTGTTCTTCGTTGTTTGTTGTTTGTACTTCGTTGTTTGTTGTTTGTTCTTCGTTGTTTGTTCTTCGTTGTTTGTTCTTCGTTGTTTGTTCTTCGTTGTTTGTTCATCGTTGTTTGTTCTTCGTTGTTTGTTCTTCGTTGTTTGGTCTTCGTTGTTTGTTCTTCGTTGTTTGTTCTTCGTTGTTTGTTCTTCGTTGTTTATTCTTCGTTGTTTGTTCTTCGTTGTTTGTTCTTCGTTGTTTGTTATTCGTTGTTTGTTCTTCGTTGTTTGTTCTTCGTTGTTTGTTCTTCGTTGTTTGTTCTTCGTTGTTTGTTCTTCGTTGTTTGTTCTTCGTTGTTTGTTCTTCGTTGTTTGTTCTTCGTTGTTTGTTCTTCGTTGTTTGTTCTTCGCTGTTTGTTCTTCGTTGTTTGTTCTTCGTTGTTTGTTCTTCGTTGTTTGTTCTTCGTTGTTTGTTGTTTGTTCTTCGTTGTTTGTTGTTTGTTCTTCGTTGTTTGTTGTTTGTTCTTCGTTGTTTGTTGTTTGTTCTTCGTTGTTTGTTCTTCGTTGTTTGTTCTTCGTTGTTTGTTGTTTGTTCTACGTTGTTTGTTGTTTGTTCTTCGTTGTTTGTTGTTTGTTCTTCGTTGTTTGTTGTTTGTACTTCGTTGTTTGTTGTTTGTTCTTCGTTGTTTGTTGTTTGTTCTTCGTTGTTTGTTTTTTGTTCTTCGTTGTTTGTTGTTTGTTCTTCGTTGTTTGTTGTTTGTTCATCGTTGTTTGTTGTTTGTTCTTCGTTGTTTGTTGTTTGTTCTTCGTTGTTTGTTGTTTGTTCTTCGTTGTTTGTTGTTTGTTCTTCGTTGTTTGTTGTTTGTTCTTCGTTGTTTGTTGTTTGTTCTTCGTTGTTTGTTGTTTGTTCTTCGTTGTTTGTTGTTTGTTCTCCGTTGTTTGTTGTTTGTTGTTTGTTCTTCGTTTTTTGTTGTTTGTTGTTTGTTCTTCGTTGTTTGTTGTTTGTTCTTCGTTGTTTGTTGTTTGTTCTTCGTTGTTTGTTGTTTGTTGTTTGTTGTTTGTTCTTCGTTGTTTGTTCTTCGTTGTTTGTTGTTTGTTCTTCGTTGTTTGTTGTTTGTTCTTCGTTGTTTGTTGTTTGTTCTTCGTTGTTGTTGTTTGTTCTACGTTGTTTGTTGTTTGTTCTTCGTTGTTTGTTGTTTGTACTTCGTTGTTTGTTGTTTGTTCTTCGTTGTTTGTTGCTTGTTCTTCGTTGTTTGTTGCTTGTTCTTCGTTGTTTGTTGCTTGTTCTTCGATGTTTGTTGCTTGTTCTTCGTTGTTTGTTGTTTGTTCTTCGTTGTTTGTTCTTCGTTGTTTGTTGTTTGTTCTTCGTTGTTTGTTGTTTGTTCTTCGTTGTTTGTTGTTTGTTCTTCGTTGTTTGTTGTTTGTTCTTCGTTGTTTGTTGTTTGTTCTTCGTTGTTTGTTGTTTGTTCTTCGTTGTTTGTTGTTTGTTCTTCGTTGTTTGTTGTTTGTTCTTCGTTGTTTGTTGTTTGTTCTTCGTTGTTTGTTGTTTGTTCTTCGTTGTTTGTTGTTTGTTCTTCGTTGTTTGTTGTTTGTTCTTCGTTGTTTGTTGTTTGTTGTTTGTTCTTCGTTGTTTGTTGTTTGTTGTTTGTTCTTCGTTGTTTGTTGTTTGTTGTTTGTTCTTCGTTGTTTGTTGTTTGTTGTTTGTTCTTCGTTGTTTGTTGTTTGTTGTTTGTTGTTTGTTCTTCGTTGTTTGTTGTTTGTTGTTTGTTCTTCGTTGTTTGTTGTTTGTTGTTTGTTCTTCGTCGTTTGTTGTTTGTTGTTTGATCTTCGTTGTTTGTTGTTTGTTGTTTGTTCTTCGATGTTTGTTGTTTGTTCTTCGTTGTTTGTTGCTTGTTGTTTGTTCTTCTTTGTTTGTTGTTTGTTGTTTGTTGTTTGTTGTTTGTTGTTTGTTGTTTGTTCTTCGTTGTTTGTTGTTTGTTCTTCGTTGTTTGTTGTTTGTTCTTCGTTGTTTGTTGTTTGTACTTCGTTGTTTGTTGTTTGTTCTTCGTTGTTTGTTCTTCGTTGTTTGTTCTTCGTTGTTTGTTCTTCGTTGTTTGTTCTTCGTTGTTTGTTCTTCGTTGTTTGTTCTTCGTTGTTTGTTCTTCGTTGTTTGTTCTTCGTTGTTTGTTCTTCGTTGTTTGTTCTTCGTTGTTTGTTCTTCGTTGTTTGTTGTTTGTTGTTTGTTCTTCGTTGTTTGTTGTTTGTTGTTTGTTCTTCGTTGTTTGTTCTTCGTTGTTTGTCCTTCGTTGTTTGTTCTCCGTTGTTTGTTCTTCATTGTTGGTTCTTCGTTGTTTGTTCTTCGTTGTTTGTTCTTCGTTGTATGTTCTTCGTTGTTTGTTCTTCGTTGTTTGTTCTTCGTTGTTTGTTCTTCGTTGTTTGTTCTTCGTTGTTTGTTCTTCGTTGTTTGTTCTTCGTTGTTTGTTCTTCGTTCTTCGTTGTTTGTTCTTCGTTGTTTGTTGTTTGTTCTTCGTTGTTTGTTGTTTGTTCTTCGTTGTTTGTTGTTTGTTCTTCGTTGTTTGTTGTTTGTTCTTCGTTGTTTGTTGTTTGTTCTTCGTTGTTTGTTGTTTGTTCTTCGTTGTTTGTTGTTTGTTCTTCGTTGTTTGTTGTTTGTTCTTCGTTGTTTGTTGTTTGTTCTTCGTTGTTTGTTGTTTGTTCTTCGTTGTTTGTTGTTTGTTGTTTGTTGTTTGTTGTTTGTTGTTTGTTCTTCGTTGTTTGTTGTTTGTTGTTTGTTCTTCGTTGTTTGTTGTTTGTTCTTCGTTGTTTGTTGTTTGTTCTTCGTTGTTTGTTGTTTGTTCTTCGTTGTTTGTTGTTTGTTCTTCGTTGTTTGTTGTTTGTTCTTCGTTGTTTGTTGTTTGTTCTTCGTTGTTTGTTGTTTGTTCTTCGTTGTTTGTTGTTTGTTCTTCGTTGTTTGTTGTTTGTTGTTTGTTGTTTGTTGTTTGTTCTTCGTTGTTTGTTGTTTGTTGTTTGTTCTTCGTTGTTTGTTGTTTGTTCTTCGTTGTTTGTTGTTTGTTCTTCGTTGTTTGTTGTTTGTTCTTCGTTGTTTGTTGTTTGTTCTTCGTTGTTTGTTGTTTGTTCTTCGTTGTTTGTTGTTTGTTCTTCGTTGTTTGTTGTTTGTTCTTCGTTGTTTGTTGTTTGTTCTTCGTTGTTTGTTCTTCGTTGTTTGTTCTTCGTTGTTTGTTCTTCGTTGTTTGTTCTTCGTTGTTTGTTCTTCGTTGTTTGTTCTTCGTTGTTTGTTCTTCGTTGTTTGTTCTTCGTTGTTTGTTGTTTGTTCTTCGTTGTTTGTTCTTCGTTGTTTGTTGTTTGTTCTTCGTTGTTTGTTGTTTGTTCTTCGTTGTTTGTTGTTTGTTCTTCGTTGTTTGTTGTTTGTTCTTCGTTGTTTGTTGTTTGTTCTTCGTTGTTTGTTGTTTGTTCTTCGTTGTTTGTTGTTTGTTCTTCGTTGTTTGTTGTTTGTTCTTCGTTGTTTGTTGTTTGTTGTTTGTTCTTCGTTGTTTGTTGTTTGTTCTTCGTTGTTTGTTGTTTGTTGTTTGTTCTTCGTTGTTTGTTGTTTGTTGTTTGTTGTTTGTTGTTTGTTCTTCGTTTTTTGTTGTTTGTTGTTTGTTCTTCGTTGTTTGTTGTTGGTTCTTCGTTGTTTGTTGTTTGTTCTTCGTTGTTTGTTGTTTGTTGTTTGTTGTTTGTTCTTCGTTGTTTGTTCTTCGTTGTTTGTTGTTTGTTGTTTGTTCTTCGTTGTTTGTAGTTTGTTGTTTGTTCTTCGTAGTTTGTTCTTCGTTGTTTGTTGTTTGTTGTTTGTTCTTCGTTGTTTGTTGTTTGTTGTTTGTTCTTCGTTGTTTGTTCTTCGTTGTTTGTCCTTCGTTGTTTGTTCTCCGTTGTTTGTTCTTCATTGTTGGTTCTTCGTTGTTTGTTCTTCGTTGTTTGTTCTTCGTTGTATGTTCTTCGTTGTTTGTTCTTCGTTGTTTGTTCTTCGTTGTTTGTTCTTCGTTGTTTGTTCTTCGTTGTTTGTTCTTCGTTGTTTGTTCTTCGTTGTTTGTTCTTCGTTCTTCGTTGTTTGTTCTTCGTTGTTTGTTGTTTGTTCTTCGTTGTTTGTTGTTTGTTCTTCGTTGTTTGTTGTTTGTTCTTCGTTGTTTGTTGTTTGTTCTTCGTTGTTTGTTGTTTGTTCTTCGTTGTTTGTTGTTTGTTCTTCGTTGTTTGTTGTTTGTTCTTCGTTGTTTGTTGTTTGTTCTTCGTTGTTTGTTGTTTGTTCTTCGTTGTTTGTTGTTTGTTCTTCGTTGTTTGTTGTTTGTTGTTTGTTGTTTGTTGTTTGTTGTTTGTTCTTCGTTGTTTGTTGTTTGTTGTTTGTTCTTCGTTGTTTGTTGTTTGTTCTTCGTTGTTTGTTGTTTGTTCTTCGTTGTTTGTTGTTTGTTCTTCGTTGTTTGTTGTTTGTTCTTCGTTGTTTGTTGTTTGTTCTTCGTTGTTTGTTGTTTGTTCTTCGTTGTTTGTTGTTTGTTCTTCGTTGTTTGTTGTTTGTTCTTCGTTGTTTGTTGTTTGTTCTTCGTTGTTTGTTGTTTGTTCTTCGTTGTTTGTTGCTTGTTCTTCGTTGTTTGTTGCTTGTTCTTCGTTGTTTGTTGCTTGTTCTTCGATGTTTGTTGCTTGTTCTTCGATGTTTGTTGCTTGTTCTTCGTAGTTTGTTGTTTGTTCTTCGTTGTTTGTTGTTTGTTCTTCGTTGTTTGTTGTTTGTTCTTCGTTGTTTGTTGTTTGTTCTTCGTTGTTTGTTGTTTGTTCTTCGTTGTTTGTTGTTTGTTCTTCGTTGTTTGTTGTTTGTTCTTCGTTGTTTGTTGTTTGTTCTTCGTTGTTTGCTGTTTGTTCTTCGTTGTTTGCTGTTTGTTCTTCGTTGTTTGCTGTTTGTTCTTCGTTGTTTGTTGTTTGTTCTTCGTTGTTTGTTGTTTGTTCTTCGTTGTTTGTTGTTTGTTCTGCGTTGTTTGTTGTTTGTTCTGCGTTGTTTGTTGTTTGTTCTGCGCTGTTTGTTGTTTGTTCTGCGTTGTTTGTTGTTTGTTCTTCGTTGTTTGTTGTTTGTTCTTCGTTGTTTGTTGTTTGTTCTTCGTTGTTTGTTGTTTGTTCTTCGTTGTTTGTTGTTTGTTGTTTGTTCTTCGTTGTTTGTTGTTTGTTGTTTGTTCTTCGTTGTTCGATGTTTGTTGTTTGTTGTTTGTACTTCGTTGTTTGTTGTTTGTACTTCGTTGTTTGTTGTTTGTTCTTCCTTGTTTGTTGTTTGTTCTTCGTTGTTTGTTCTTCGTTGTTTGTTGTTTGTTGTTTGTTCTTCGTTGTTTGTTGTTTGTTGTTTGTTGTTTGTTCTCTGTTGTTTGTTGTTTGTTCTCTGTTGTTTGTTGTTTGTTCTTCGTTGTTTGTTGTTTGTTCTTCGTTGTTTGTTGTTTGTTCTACGTTGTTTGTTGTTTGTTCTTCGTTGTTTGTTGTTTGTTCTTCGTTGTTTGTTGTTTGTTCTTCGTTGTTTGTTGTTTGTTCTTCGTTGTTTGTTCTTCGTTGTTTGTCCTTCGTTGTTTGTTCTCCGTTGTTTGTTCTTCATTGTTGGTTCTTCGTTGTTTGTTCTTCGTTGTTTGTTCTTCGTTGTTTGTTCTTCGTTGTTTGTTCTTCGTTGTTTGTTCTTCGTTGTTTGTTCTTCGTTGTTTGTTCTTCGTTCTTCGTTGTTTGTTCTTCGTTGTTTGTTGTTTGTTGTTTGTTCTTCGTTGTTTGTTGTTTGTTGTTTGTTGTTTGTTCTTCGTTGTTTGTTCTTCGTTGTTTGTTGTTTGTTGTTTGTTCTTCGTTGTTTGTAGTTTGTTGTTTGTTCTTCGTAGTTTGTTCTTCGTTGTTTGTTGTTTGTTGTTTGTTCTTCGTTGTTTGTTGTTTGTTCTTCGTTGTTTGTTCTTCGTTGTTTGTCCTTCGTTGTTTGTTCTCCGTTGTTTGTTCTTCGTTGTTGGTTCTTCGTTGTTTGTTCTTCGTTGTTTGTTCTTCGTTGTTTGTTCTTCGTTGTTTGTTCTTCGTTGTTTGTTCTTCGTTGTTTGTTCTTCGTTGTTTGTTCTTCGTTGTTTGTTCTTCGTTGTTTGTTCTTCGTTCTTCGTTGTTTGTTCTTCGTTGTTTGTTGTTTGTTCTTCGTTGTTTGTTGTTTGTTCTTCGTTGTTTGTTGTTTGTTCTTCGTTGTTTGTTGTTTGTTCTTCGTTGTTTGTTGTTTGTTCTTCGTTGTTTGTTGTTTGTTCTTCGTTGTTTGTTGTTTGTTCTTCGTTGTTTGTTGTTTGTTCTTCGTTGTTTGTTGTTTGTTCTTCGTTGTTTGTTGTTTGTTCTTCGTTGTTTGTTGTTTGTTCTTCGTTGTTTGTTGTTTGTTCTTCGTTGTTTGTTGTTTGTTCTTCGTTGTTTGTTGTTTGTTCTGCGTTGTTTGTTGTTTGTTCTGCGTTGTTTGTTGTTTGTTCTGCGTTGTTTGTTGTTTGTTCTGCGTTGTTTGTTGTTTGTTGTTGGTTCTTCGTTGTTTGTTGTTTGTTCTTCGTTGTTTGTTGTTTATTCTTCGTTGTTTGTTGTTTGTTCTTCGTTGTTTGTTGTTTGTTCTTCGTTCTTTGTTGTTTGTTCTTCGTTGTTTGTTGTTTGTTCTTCGTTGTTTGTTGTTTGTTCTTCGTTGTTTGTTGTTTGTTCTTCGTTGTTTGTTGTTTGTTCTTCGTTGTATGTTGTTTGTTCTTCGTTGTATGTTGTTTGTTCTTCGTTGTTTGTTGTTTGTTCTTCCTTGTTTGTTGTTTGTTGTTTGTTCTTCGTTGTTTGTTGTTTGTTCTTCGTTGTTTGTTGTTTGTTCTTCGTTGTTTGTTGTTTGTTGTTTGTTCTTCGTTGTTTGTTGTTTGTTCTTCGTTGTTTGTTGTTTGTTGTTTGTTCTTCGTTGTTTGTTGTTTGTTCTTCGTTGTTTGTTGTTTGTTCTTCGTTGTTTGTTGTTTGTTCTTCGTTGTTTGTTGTTTGTTCTTCGTTGTTTGTTGCTTGTTCTTCGTTGTTTGTTGCTTGTTCTTCGTTGTTTGTTGCTTGTTCTTCGATGTTTGTTGCTTGTTCTTCGTAGTTTGTTGTTTGTTCTTCGTTGTTTGCTGTTTGTTCTTCGTTGTTTGCTGTTTGTTCTTCGTTTTTTGTTGTTTGTTCTTCGTTGTTTGTTGTTTGTTCTTCGTTGTTTGTTGTTTGTTCTTCGTTGTTTGTTGTTTGTTCTTCGTTGTTTGTTGTTTGTTCTTCGTTGTTTGTTGTTTGTTCTTCGTTGTTTGTTGTTTGTTCTTCGTTGTTTGTTGTTTGTTCTTCGTTGTTTGTTGTTTGTTCTTCGTTGTTTGTTGTTTGTTCTTCGTTGTTTGTTGTTTGTTCTTCGTTGTTTGTTGCTTGTTCTTCGTTGTTTGTTGCTTGTTCTTCGTTGTTTGTTGCTTGTTCTTCGATGTTTGTTGCTTGTTCTTCGTAGTTTGTTGTTTGTTCTTCGTTGTTTGCTGTTTGTTCTTCGTTGTTTGCTGTTTGTTCTTCGTTGTTTGTTGTTTGTTCTTCGTTGTTTGTTGTTTGTTCTGCGTTGTTTGTTGTTTGTTCTGCGTTGTTTGTTGTTTGTTCTTCGTTGTTTGTTGTTTGTTCTTCGTTGTTTGTTGTTTGTTCTTCGTTGTTTGTTGTTTGTTGTTTGTTCTTCGTTGTTTGTTGTTTGTTGTTTGTTGTTTGTTCTTCGTTGTTCGTTGTTTGTTGTTTGTTGTTTGTACTTCGTTGTTTGTTGTTTGTACTTCGTTGTTTGTTGTTTGTTCTTCCTTGTTTGTTGTTTGTTCTTCGTTGTTTGTTCTTCGTTGTTTGTTGTTTGTTCTTCCTTGTTTGTTGTTTGTTCTTCGTTGTTTGTTCTTCGTTGTTTGTTGTTTGTTGTTTGTTCTTCGTTGTTTGTTGTTTGTTGTTTGTTCTCTGTTGTTTGTTGTTTGTTCTTCGTTGTTTGTTGTTTGTTCTTCGTTGTTTGTTGTTTGTTCTTCGTTGTTTGTTGTTTGTTCTTCGTTGTTTGTTGTTTGTTCTTCGTTGTTTGTTGTTTGTTGTTTGTTCTTCGTTGTTTGTTGTTTGTTGTTTGTTCTTCGTTGTTTGTTGTTTGTTGTTTGTTCTTCGTTGTTTGTTGTTTGTTGTTTGTTGTTTGTTGTTTGTTCTTCGTTGTTTGTTGTTTGTTGTTTGTTCTTCGTTGTTTGTTGTTTGTTGTTTGTTCTTCGTCGTTTGTTGTTTGTTGTTTGTTCTTCGTTGTTTGTTGTTTGTTGTTTGTTCTTCGATGTTTGTTGTTTGTTCTTCGTTGTTTGTTGTTTGTTGTTTGTTCTTCGTTGTTTGTTGTTTGTTGTTTGTTGTTTGTTCTTCGTTGTTTGTTGTTTGTTCTTCGTTGTTTGTTGTTTGTTCTTCGTTGTTTGTTGTTTGTACTTCGTTGTTTGTTGTTTGTTCTTCGTTGTTTGTTCTTCGTTGTTTGTTCTTCGTTGTTTGTTCTTCGTTGTTTGTTCTTCGTTGTTTGTTCTTCGTTGTTTGTTCTTCGTTGTTTGTTCTTCGTTGTTTGTTCTTCGTTGTTTGTTCTTCGTTGTTTGTTCTTCGTTGTTTGTTCTTCGTTGTTTGTTCTTCGTTGTTTGTTCTTCGTTGTTTGTTCTTCGTTGTTTGTTCTTCGTTGTTTGTTCTTCGTTGTTTGTTGTTTGTTCTTCGTTGTTTGTTGTTCGTTGTTTGTTCTTCGTTGTTTGTTCTTCGTTGTTTGTTGTTTGTTCTTCGTTATTTGTTCTTCGTTGTTTGTTCTTCGTTGTTTGTTCTTCGTTGTTTGTTGTTTGTTCTTCGTTGTTTGTTGTTTGTTCTTCGTTGTTTGTTGCTTGTTCTTCGTTGTTTGTTGCTTGTTCTTCGATGTTTGTTGCTTGTTCTTCGTTGTTTGTTGCTTGTTCTTCGTTGTTTGTTGTTTGTTCTTCGTTGTTTGTTGCTTGTTCTTCGTTGTTTGTTGTTTGTTCTTCGTTGGTTGTTGTTTGTTCTTCGTTGTTTGTTGTTTGTTCTTCGTTGTTTGTTGTTTGTTCTTCGTTGTTTGTTGTTTGTTCTTCGTTGTTTGTTGTTTGTTCTTCGTTGTTTGTTGTTTGTTCTTCGTTGTTTGTTGTTTGTTCTTCGTTGTTTGTTGCTTGTCCTTCGTTGTTTGTTGCTTGTTCTTCGTTGTTTGTTGTTTGTTCTTCGTTGTTTGCTGTTTGTTCTTCGTTGTTTGTTGTTTGTTCTTCGTTGTTTGTTGTTTGTTGTTTGTTCTTCGTTGTTCGATGTTTGTTGTTTGTTGTTTGTACTTCGTTGTTTGTTGTTTGTACTTCGTTGTTTGTTGTTTGTTCTTCCTTGTTTGTTGTTTGTTCTTCGTTGTTTGTTCTTCGTTGTTTGTTGTTTGTTGTTTGTTCTTCGTTGTTTGTTGTTTGTTGTTTGTTGTTTGTTCTCTGTTGTTTGTTGTTTGTTCTTCGTTGTTTGTTGTTTGTTCTTCGTTGTTTGTTGTTTGTTCTACGTTGTTTGTTGTTTGTTCTTCGTTGTTTGTTGTTTGTTCTTCGTTGTTTGTTGTTTGTTCTTCGTTGTTTGTTGTTTGTTCTTCGTTATTTGTTGTTTGTTCTTCGTTGTTTATTGTTTGTTCTTCGTTGTTTGTTGTTTGTTCTTCGTTGTTTGTTGTTTGTTCTTCGTTGTTTGTTCTTCGTTGTTTGTTCTTCGTTGTTTGTTCTTCGTTGTTTGTTCTTCGTTGTTTGTTCTTCGTTGTTTGTTCTTCGTTGTTTGTTGTTTGTTGTTTGTTCTTCGTTGTTTGTTGTTTGTTGTTTGTTGTTTGTTCTTCGTTGTTTGTTCTTCGTTGTTTGTTGTTTGTTGTTTGTTCTTCGTTGTTTGTAGTTTGTTGTTTGTTCTTCGTAGTTTGTTCTTCGTTGTTTGTTGTTTGTTGTTTGTTCTTCGTTGTTTGTTGTTTGTTCTTCGTTGTTTGTTCTTCGTTGTTTGTCCTTCGTTGTTTGTTCTCCGTTGTTTGTTCTTCGTTGTTGGTTCTTCGTTGTTTGTTCTTCGTTGTTTGTTCTTCGTTGTTTGTTCTTCGTTGTTTGTTCTTCGTTGTTTGTTCTTCGTTGTTTGTTCTTCGTTGTTTGTTCTTCGTTGTTTGTTCTTCGTTGTTTGTTCTTCGTTCTTCGTTGTTTGTTCTTCGTTGTTTGTTGTTTGTTCTTCGTTGTTTGTTGTTTGTTCTTCGTTGTTTGTTGTTTGTTCTTCGTTGTTTGTTGTTTGTTCTTCGTTGTTTGTTGTTTGTTCTTCGTTGTTTGTTGTTTGTTCTTCGTTGTTTGTTGTTTGTTCTTCGTTGTTTGTTGTTTGTTCTTCGTTGTTTGTTGTTTGTTCTTCGTTGTTTGTTGTTTGTTCTTCGTTGTTTGTTGTTTGTTCTTCGTTGTTTGTTGTTTGTTCTGCGTTGTTTGTTGTTTGTTCTGCGTTGTTTGTTGTTTGTTCTGCGTTGTTTGTTGTTTGTTCTGCGTTGTTTGTTGTTTGTTGTTGGTTCTTCGTTGTTTGTTGTTTATTCTTCGTTGTTTGTTGTTTGTTCTTCGTTGTTTGTTGTTTGTTGTTTGTTGTTTGTTGTTTGTTGTTTGTTGTTTGTTGTTTGTTGTTTGTTGTTTGTTGTTTGTTGTTTGTTGTTTGTTGTTTGTTGTTTGTTGTTTGTTGTTTGTTGTTTGTTGTTTGTTGTTTGTTGTTTGTTGTTTGTTGTTTGTTGTTTGTTGTTTGTTGTTTGTTGTTTGTTGTTTGTTGTTTGTTGTTTGTTGTTTGTTGTTTGTTGTTTGTTGTTTGTTGTTTGTTGTTTGTTGTTTGTTGTTTGTTGTTTGTTGTTTGTTGTTTGTTGTTTGTTGTTTGTTGTTTGTTGTTTGTTGTTTGTTGTTTGTTGTTTGTTGTTTGTTGTTTGTTGTTTGTTGTTTGTTGTTTGTTGTTTGTTGTTTGTTGTTTGTTGTTTGTTGTTTGTTGTTTGTTGTTTGTTGTTTGTTGTTTGTTGTTTGTTGTTTGTTGTTTGTTGTTTGTTGTTTGTTGTTTGTTGTTTGTTGTTTGTTGTTTGTTGTTTGTTGTTTGTTGTTTGTTGTTTGTTGTTTGTTGTTTGTTGTTTGTTGTTTGTTGTTTGTTGTTTGTTGTTTGTTGTTTGTTGTTTGTTGTTTGTTGTTTGTTGTTTGTTGTTTGTTGTTTGTTGTTTGTTGTTTGTTGTTTGTTGTTTGTTGTTTGTTGTTTGTTGTTTGTTGTTTGTTGTTTGTTGTTTGTTCTTCGTTGTTTGTTGTTTGTTCTTCGTTGTTTGTTGTTTGTTCTTCGTTGTTTGTTGTTTGTTCTTCGTTGTTTGTTGCTTGTTCTTCGTTGTTTGTTGCTTGTTCTTCGTTGTTTGTTGCTTGTTCTTCGATGTTTGTTGCTTGTTCTTCGTAGTTTGTTGTTTGTTCTTCGTTGTTTGCTGTTTGTTCTTCGTTGTTTGCTGTTTGTTCTTCGTTGTTTGTTGTTTGTTCTTCGTTGTTTGTTGTTTGTTCTGCGTTGTTTGTTGTTTGTTCTGCGTTGTTTGTTGTTTGTTCTTCGTTGTTTGTTGTTTGTTCTTCGTTGTTTGTTGTTTGTTCTTCGTTGTTTGTTGTTTGTTGTTTGTTCTTCGTTGTTTGTTGTTTGTTGTTTGTTGTTTGTTCTTCGTTGTTCGTTGTTTGTTGTTTGTTGTTTGTACTTCGTTGTTTGTTGTTTGTACTTCGTTGTTTGTTGTTTGTTCTTCCTTGTTTGTTGTTTGTTCTTCGTTGTTTGTTCTTCGTTGTTTGTTGTTTGTTGTTTGTTCTTCCTTGTTTGTTGTTTGTTCTTCGTTGTTTGTTCTTCGTTGTTTGTTGTTTGTTGTTTGTTCTTCGTTGTTTGTTGTTTGTTGTTTGTTCTCTGTTGTTTGTTGTTTGTTCTTCGTTGTTTGTTGTTTGTTCTTCGTTGTTTGTTGTTTGTTCTTCGTTGTTTGTTGTTTGTTCTTCGTTGTTTGTTGTTTGTTCTTCGTTGTTTGTTGTTTGTTGTTTGTTCTTCGTTGTTTGTTGTTTGTTGTTTGTTCTTCGTTGTTTGTTGTTTGTTGTTTGTTCTTCGTTGTTTGTTGTTTGTTGTTTGTTGTTTCTTCTTCGTTGTTTGTTGTTTGTTGTTTGTTCTTCGTCGTTTGTTGTTTGTTGTTTGTTCTTCGTTGTTTGTTGTTTGTTGTTTGTTCTTCGATGTTTGTTGTTTGTTCTTCGTTGTTTGTTGTTTGTTGTTTGTTCTTCGTTGTTTGTTGTTTGTTGTTTGTTGTTTGTTCTTCGTTGTTTGTTGTTTGTTCTTCGTTGTTTGTTGTTTGTACTTCGTTGTTTGTTGTTTGTTCTTCGTTGTTTGTTCTTCGTTGTTTGTTCTTCGTTGTTTGTTCTTCGTTGTTTGTTCTTCGTTGTTCGTTGTTTGTTCTTCGTTGTTTGTTCTTCGTTGTTTGTTCTTCGTTGTTTGTTCTTCGTTGTTTGTTCTTCGTTGTTTGTTCTTCGTTGTTTGTTCTTCGCTGTTTGTTCTTCGTTGTTTGTTCTTCGTTGTTTGTTCTTCGTTGTTTGTTCTTCGTTGTTTGTTCTTCGTTGTTTGTTCTTCGTTGTTTGTTCTTCGTTGTTTGTTGTTTGTTCTTCGTTGTTTGTTGTTCGTTGTTTGTTCTTCGTTGTTTGTTCTTCGTTGTTTGTTGTTTGTTCTTCGTTATTTGTTCTTCGTTGTTTGTTCTTCGTTGTTTGTTCTTCGTTGTTTGTTGTTTGTTCTTCGTTGTTTGTTGTTTGTTCTTCGTTGTTTGTTGCTTGTTCTTCGTTGTTTGTTGCTTGTTCTTCGATGTTTGTTGCTTGTTCTTCGTTGTTTGTTGCTTGTTCTTCGTTGTTTGTTGTTTGTTCTTCGTTGTTTGTTGCTTGTTCTTCGTTGTTTGTTGTTTGTTCTTCGTTGGTTGTTGTTTGTTCTTCGTTGTTTGTTGTTTGTTCTTCGTTGTTTGTTGTTTGTTCTTCGTTGTTTGTTGTTTGTTCTTCGTTGTTTGTTGTTTGTTCTTCGTTGTTTGTTGTTTGTTCTTCGTTGTTTGTTGTTTGTTCTACGTTGTTTGTTGTTTGTTCTTCGTTGTTTGTTGTTTGTTCTTCGTTGTTTGTTGTTTGTACTTCGTTGTTTGTTGTTTGTTCTTCGTTGTTTGTTGTTTGTTCTTCGTTGTTTGTTTTTTGTTCTTCGTTGTTTGTTGTTTGTTCTTCGTTGTTTGTTGTTTGTTCATCGTTGTTTGTTGTTTGTTCTTCGTTGTTTGTTGTTTGTTCTTCGTTGTTTGTTGTTTGTTCTTCGTTGTTTGTTGTTTGTTCTTCGTTGTTTGTTGTTTGTTCTTCGTTGTTTGTTGTTTGTTCTTCGTTGTTTGTTGTTTGTTCTTCGTTGTTTGTTGTTTGTTCTCCGTTGTTTGTTGTTTGTTGTTTGTTCTTCGTTTTTTGTTGTTTGTTGTTTGTTCTTCGTTGTTTGTTGTTTGTTCTTCGTTGTTTGTTGTTTGTTCTTCGTTGTTTGTTGTTTGTTGTTTGTTGTTTGTTCTTCGTTGTTTGTTCTTCGTTGTTTGTTGTTTGTTCTTCGTTGTTTGTTGTTTGTTCTTCGTTGTTTGTTGTTTGTTCTTCGTTGTTTGTTGTTTGTTCTACGTTGTTTGTTGTTTGTTCTTCGTTGTTTGTTGTTTGTTCTTCGTTGTTTGTTCTTCGTTGTTTGTTGCTTGTTCTTCGTTGTTTGTTGCTTGTTCTTCGTTGTTTGTTGCTTGTTCTTCGATGTTTGTTGCTTGTTCTTCGTTGTTTGTTGTTTGTTCTTCGTTGTTTGTTCTTCGTTGTTTGTTGTTTGTTCTTCGTTGTTTGTTGTTTGTTCTTCGTTGTTTGTTGTTTGTTCTTCGTTGTTTGTTGTTTGTTCTTCGTTGTTTGTTGTTTGTTGTTTGTTGTTTGTTGTTTGTTGTTTGTTGTTTGTTGTTTGTTGTTTGTTGGTTGTTGTTTGTTGTTTGTTGTTTGTTGTTTGTTGTTTGTTGTTTGTTGTTTGTTGTTTGTTGTTTGTTGTTTGTTGTTTGTTGTTTGTTGTTTGTTGTTTGTTGTTTGTTGTTTGTTGTTTGTTGTTTGTTGTTTGTTGTTTGTTGTTTGTTGTTTGTTGTTTGTTGTTTGTTGTTTGTTGTTTGTTGTTTGTTGTTTGTTGTTTGTTGTTTGTTGTTTGTTGTTTGTTGTTTGTTGTTTGTTGTTTGTTGTTTGTTGTTTGTTGTTTGTTGTTTGTTGTTTGTTGTTTGTTGTTTGTTGTTTGTTGTTTGTTGTTTGTTGTTTGTTGTTTGTTGTTTGTTGTTTGTTGTTTGTTGTTTGTTGTTTGTTGTTTGTTGTTTGTTGTTTGTTGTTTGTTGTTTGTTGTTTGTTGTTTGTTGTTTGTTGTTTGTTGTTTGTTGTTTGTTGTTTGTTGTTTGTTGTTTGTTGTTTGTTGTTTGTTGTTTGTTGTTTGTTGTTTGTTGTTTGTTGTTTGTTGTTTGTTGTTTGTTGTTTGTTGTTTGTTGTTTGTTGTTTGTTGTTTGTTGTTTGTTGTTTGTTGTTTGTTGTTTGTTGTTTGTTGTTTGTTGTTTGTTGTTTGTTGTTTGTTGTTTGTTGTTTGTTGTTTGTTGTTTGTTGTTTGTTGTTTGTTGTTTGTTGTTTGTTGTTTGTTGTTTGTTGTTTGTTGTTTGTTGTTTGTTGTTTGTTGTTTGTTGTTTGTTGTTTGTTGTTTGTTGTTTGTTGTTTGTTGTTTGTTGTTTGTTGTTTGTTGTTTGTTGTTTGTTGTTTGTTGTTTGTTGTTTGTTGTTTGTTGTTTGTTGTTTGTTGTTTGTTGTTTGTTGTTTGTTGTTTGTTGTTTGTTGTTTGTTGTTTGTTGTTTGTTGTTTGTTGTTTGTTGTTTGTTGTTTGTTGTTTGTTGTTTGTTGTTTGTTGTTTGTTGTTTGTTGTTTGTTGTTTGTTGTTTGTTGTTTGTTGTTTGTTGTTTGTTGTTTGTTGTTTGTTGTTTGTTGTTTGTTGTTTGTTGTTTGTTGTTTGTTGTTTGTTGTTTGTTGTTTGTTGTTTGTTGTTTGTTGTTTGTTGTTTGTTGTTTGTTGTTTGTTGTTTGTTCTTCGTTGTTTGTTCTTCGTTGTTTGTTGTTTGTTGTTTGTTGTTTGTTGTTTGTTGTTTGTTGGTTGTTGTTTGTTGTTTGTTGTTTGTTGTTTGTTGTTTGTTGTTTGTTGTTTGTTGTTTGTTGTTTGTTGTTTGTTGTTTGTTGTTTGTTGTTTGTTGTTTGTTGTTTGTTGTTTGTTGTTTGTTGTTTGTTGTTTGTTGTTTGTTGTTTGTTGTTTGTTGTTTGTTGTTTGTTGTTTGTTGTTTGTTGTTTGTTGTTTGTTGTTTGTTGTTTGTTGTTTGTTGTTTGTTGTTTGTTGTTTGTTGTTTGTTGTTTGTTGTTTGTTGTTTGTTGTTTGTTGTTTGTTGTTTGTTGTTTGTTGTTTGTTGTTTGTTGTTTGTTGTTTGTTGTTTGTTGTTTGTTGTTTGTTGTTTGTTGTTTGTTGTTTGTTGTTTGTTGTTTGTTGTTTGTTGTTTGTTGTTTGTTGTTTGTTGTTTGTTGTTTGTTGTTTGTTGTTTGTTGTTTGTTGTTTGTTGTTTGTTGTTTGTTGTTTGTTGTTTGTTGTTTGTTGTTTGTTGTTTGTTGTTTGTTGTTTGTTGTTTGTTGTTTGTTGTTTGTTGTTTGTTGTTTGTTGTTTGTTGTTTGTTGTTTGTTGTTTGTTGTTTGTTGTTTGTTGTTTGTTGTTTGTTGTTTGTTGTTTGTTGTTTGTTGTTTGTTGTTTGTTGTTTGTTGTTTGTTGTTTGTTGTTTGTTGTTTGTTGTTTGTTGTTTGTTGTTTGTTGTTTGTTGTTTGTTGTTTGTTGTTTGTTGTTTGTTGTTTGTTGTTTGTTGTTTGTTGTTTGTTGTTTGTTGTTTGTTGTTTGTTGTTTGTTGTTTGTTGTTTGTTGTTTGTTGTTTGTTGTTTGTTGTTTGTTGTTTGTTGTTTGTTGTTTGTTGTTTGTTGTTTGTTGTTTGTTGTTTGTTGTTTGTTGTTTGTTGTTTGTTGTTTGTTGTTTGTTGTTTGTTGTTTGTTGTTTGTTGTTTGTTGTTTGTTGTTTGTTGTTTGTTGTTTGTTGTTTGTTGTTTGTTGTTTGTTGTTTGTTGTTTGTTGTTTGTTGTTTGTTGTTTGTTGTTTGTTGTTTGTTGTTTGTTGTTTGTTGTTTGTTGTTTGTTGTTTGTTGTTTGTTGTTTGTTGTTTGTTGTTTGTTGTTTGTTGTTTGTTGTTTGTTGTTTGTTGTTTGTTGTTTGTTGTTTGTTGTTTGTTGTTTGTTGTTTGTTGTTTGTTGTTTGTTGTTTGTTGTTTGTTGTTTGTTGTTTGTTGTTTGTTGTTTGTTGTTTGTTGTTTGTTGTTTGTTGTTTGTTGTTTGTTGTTTGTTGTTTGTTGTTTGTTGTTTGTTGTTTGTTGTTTGTTGTTTGTTGTTTGTTGTTTGTTGTTTGTTGTTTGTTGTTTGTTGTTTGTTGTTTGTTGTTTGTTGTTTGTTGTTTGTTGTTTGTTGTTTGTTGTTTGTTGTTTGTTGTTTGTTGTTTGTTGTTTGTTGTTTGTTGTTTGTTGTTTGTTGTTTGTTGTTTGTTGTTTGTTGTTTGTTGTTCGTTGTTCGTTGTTTGTTGTTTGTTGTTCGTTGTTCGTTGTTTGTTGTTTGTTGTTCGTTGTTCGTTGTTTGTTGTTTGTTGTTCGTTGTTTGTTGTTCGTTGTTTGTGGTTTGTTGTTTGTGGTTTGTTGTTTGTGGTTTGTTGTTTGTTGTTTGTTGTTTGTTGTTTGTTGTTTGTTGTTTGTTGTTTGTTGTTTGTTGTTTGTTGTTTGTTGTTTGTTGTTTGTTGTTTGTTGTTTGTTGTTTGTTGTTTGTTGTTTGTTGTTTGTTGTTTGTTGTTTGTTGTTTGTTGTTTGTTGTTTGTTGTTTGTTGTTTGTTGTTTGTTGTTTGTTGTTTGTTGTTTGTTGTTTGTTGTTTGTTGTTTGTTGTTTGTTGTTTGTTGTTTGTTGTTTGTTGTTTGTTGTTTGTTGTTTGTTGTTTGTTGTTTGTTGTTTGTTGTTTGTTGTTTGTTGTTTGTTGTTTGTTGTTTGTTGTTTGTTGTTTGTTGTTTGTTGTTTGTTGTTTGTTGTTTGTTGTTTGTTGTTTGTTGTTTGTTGTTTGTTGTTTGTTGTTTGTTGTTTGTTGTTTGTTGTTTGTTGTTTGTTGTTTGTTGTTTGTCGTTTGTTGTTTGTCGTTTGTTGTTTGTTGTTTGTTGTTTGTTGTTTGTTGTTTGTTGTTTGTTGTTTGTTGTTTGTTGTTTGTTGTTTGTTGTTTGTTGTTTGTTGTTTGTTGTTTGTTGTTTGTTGTTTGTTGTTTGTTGTTTGTTGTTTGTTGTTTGTTGTTTGTTGTTTGTTGTTTGTTGTTTGTTGTTTGTTGTTTGTTGTTTGTTGTTTGTTGTTTGTTGTTTGTTGTTTGTTGTTTGTTGTTTGTTGTTTGTTGTTTGTTGTTTGTTGTTTGTTGTTTGTTGTTTGTTGTTTGTTGTTTGTTGTTTGTTGTTTGTTGTTTGTTGTTTGTTGTTTGTTGTTTGTTGTTTGTTGTTTGTTGTTTGTTGTTTGTTGTTCGTTGTTCGTTGTTTGTTGTTTGTTGTTCGTTGTTCGTTGTTTGTTGTTTGTTGTTCGTTGTTCGTTGTTTGTTGTTTGTTGTTCGTTGTTTGTTGTTCGTTGTTTGTGGTTTGTTGTTTGTGGTTTGTTGTTTGTGGTTTGTTGTTTGTTGTTTGTTGTTTGTTGTTTGTTGTTTGTTGTTTGTTGTTTGTTGTTTGTTGTTTGTTGTTTGTTGTTTGTTGTTTGTTCTTCGTTGTTTGTTGTTTGTTCTTCGTTGTTTGTTGTTTGTTCTTCGTTATTTGTTGTTTGTTCTTCGTTGTTTATTGTTTGTTCTTCGTTGTTTGTTGTTTGTTCTTCGTTGTTTGTTGTTTGTTCTTCGTTGTTTGTTCTTCGTTGTTTGTTCTTCGTTGTTTGTTCTTCGTTGTTTGTTCTTCGTTGTTTGTTCTTCGTTGTTTGTTCTTCGTTGTTTGTTGTTTGTTGTTTGTTCTTCGTTGTTTGTTGTTTGTTGTTTGTTGTTTGTTCTTCGTTGTTTGTTCTTCGTTGTTTGTTGTTTGTTGTTTGTTCTTCGTTGTTTGTAGTTTGTTGTTTGTTCTTCGTAGTTTGTTCTTCGTTGTTTGTTGTTTGTTGTTTGTTCTTCGTTGTTTGTTGTTTGTTCTTCGTTGTTTGTTCTTCGTTGTTTGTCCTTCGTTGTTTGTTCTCCGTTGTTTGTTCTTCGTTGTTGGTTCTTCGTTGTTTGTTCTTCGTTGTTTGTTCTTCGTTGTTTGTTCTTCGTTGTTTGTTCTTCGTTGTTTGTTCTTCGTTGTTTGTTCTTCGTTGTTTGTTCTTCGTTGTTTGTTCTTCGTTGTTTGTTCTTCGTTCTTCGTTGTTTGTTCTTCGTTGTTTGTTGTTTGTTCTTCGTTGTTTGTTGTTTGTTCTTCGTTGTTTGTTGTTTGTTCTTCGTTGTTTGTTGTTTGTTCTTCGTTGTTTGTTGTTTGTTCTTCGTTGTTTGTTGTTTGTTCTTCGTTGTTTGTTGTTTGTTCTTCGTTGTTTGTTGTTTGTTCTTCGTTGTTTGTTGTTTGTTCTTCGTTGTTTGTTGTTTGTTCTTCGTTGTTTGTTGTTTGTTCTTCGTTGTTTGTTGTTTGTTCTGCGTTGTTTGTTGTTTGTTCTGCGTTGTTTGTTGTTTGTTCTGCGTTGTTTGTTGTTTGTTCTGCGTTGTTTGTTGTTTGTTGTTGGTTCTTCGTTGTTTGTTGTTTATTCTTCGTTGTTTGTTGTTTGTTCTTCGTTGTTTGTTGTTTGTTGTTTGTTGTTTGTTGTTTGTTGTTTGTTGTTTGTTGTTTGTTGTTTGTTGTTTGTTGTTTGTTGTTTGTTGTTTGTTGTTTGTTGTTTGTTGTTTGTTGTTTGTTGTTTGTTGTTTGTTGTTTGTTGTTTGTTGTTTGTTGTTTGTTGTTTGTTGTTTGTTGTTTGTTGTTTGTTGTTTGTTGTTTGTTGTTTGTTGTTTGTTGTTTGTTGTTTGTTGTTTGTTGTTTGTTGTTTGTTGTTTGTTGTTTGTTGTTTGTTGTTTGTTGTTTGTTGTTTGTTGTTTGTTGTTTGTTGTTTGTTGTTTGTTGTTTGTTGTTTGTTGTTTGTTGTTTGTTGTTTGTTGTTTGTTGTTTGTTGTTTGTTGTTTGTTGTTTGTTGTTTGTTGTTTGTTGTTTGTTGTTTGTTGTTTGTTGTTTGTTGTTTGTTGTTTGTTGTTTGTTGTTTGTTGTTTGTTGTTTGTTGTTTGTTGTTTGTTGTTTGTTGTTTGTTGTTTGTTGTTTGTTGTTTGTTGTTTGTTGTTTGTTGTTTGTTGTTTGTTGTTTGTTGTTTGTTGTTTGTTGTTTGTTGTTTGTTGTTTGTTGTTTGTTGTTTGTTGTTTGTTGTTTGTTGTTTGTTGTTTGTTGTTTGTTGTTTGTTGTTTGTTGTTTGTTGTTTGTTGTTTGTTGTTTGTTGTTTGTTGTTTGTTGTTTGTTGTTTGTTGTTTGTTCTTCGTTGTTTGTTGTTTGTTCTTCGTTGTTTGTTGTTTGTTCTTCGTTGTTTGTTGTTTGTTCTTCGTTGTTTGTTGCTTGTTCTTCGTTGTTTGTTGCTTGTTCTTCGTTGTTTGTTGCTTGTTCTTCGATGTTTGTTGCTTGTTCTTCGTAGTTTGTTGTTTGTTCTTCGTTGTTTGCTGTTTGTTCTTCGTTGTTTGCTGTTTGTTCTTCGTTGTTTGTTGTTTGTTCTTCGTTGTTTGTTGTTTGTTCTGCGTTGTTTGTTGTTTGTTCTGCGTTGTTTGTTGTTTGTTCTTCGTTGTTTGTTGTTTGTTCTTCGTTGTTTGTTGTTTGTTCTTCGTTGTTTGTTGTTTGTTGTTTGTTCTTCGTTGTTTGTTGTTTGTTGTTTGTTGTTTGTTCTTCGTTGTTCGTTGTTTGTTGTTTGTTGTTTGTACTTCGTTGTTTGTTGTTTGTACTTCGTTGTTTGTTGTTTGTTCTTCCTTGTTTGTTGTTTGTTCTTCGTTGTTTGTTCTTCGTTGTTTGTTGTTTGTTGTTTGTTCTTCCTTGTTTGTTGTTTGTTCTTCGTTGTTTGTTCTTCGTTGTTTGTTGTTTGTTGTTTGTTCTTCGTTGTTTGTTGTTTGTTGTTTGTTCTCTGTTGTTTGTTGTTTGTTCTTCGTTGTTTGTTGTTTGTTCTTCGTTGTTTGTTGTTTGTTCTTCGTTGTTTGTTGTTTGTTCTTCGTTGTTTGTTGTTTGTTCTTCGTTGTTTGTTGTTTGTTGTTTGTTCTTCGTTGTTTGTTGTTTGTTGTTTGTTCTTCGTTGTTTGTTGTTTGTTGTTTGTTCTTCGTTGTTTGTTGTTTGTTGTTTGTTGTTTCTTCTTCGTTGTTTGTTGTTTGTTGTTTGTTCTTCGTCGTTTGTTGTTTGTTGTTTGTTCTTCGTTGTTTGTTGTTTGTTGTTTGTTCTTCGATGTTTGTTGTTTGTTCTTCGTTGTTTGTTGTTTGTTGTTTGTTCTTCGTTGTTTGTTGTTTGTTGTTTGTTGTTTGTTCTTCGTTGTTTGTTGTTTGTTCTTCGTTGTTTGTTGTTTGTACTTCGTTGTTTGTTGTTTGTTCTTCGTTGTTTGTTCTTCGTTGTTTGTTCTTCGTTGTTTGTTCTTCGTTGTTTGTTCTTCGTTGTTTGTTCTTCGTTGTTTGTTCTTCGTTGTTTGTTCTTCGTTGTTTGTTCTTCGTTGTTTGTTCTTCGTTGTTTGTTCTTCGTTGTTTGTTCTTCGTTGTTTGTTCTTCGTTGTTTGTTCTTCGTTGTTTGTTCTTCGTTGTTTGTTCTTCGTTGTTTGTTCTTCGTTGTTTGTTCTTCGTTGTTTGTTCTTCGTTGTTTGTTCTTCGTTGTTTGTTGTTTGTTCTTCGTTGTTTGTTGTTCGTTGTTTGTTCTTCGTTGTTTGTTCTTCGTTGTTTGTTGTTTGTTCTTCGTTATTTGTTCTTCGTTGTTTGTTCTTCGTTGTTTGT
The DNA here is from genome assembly GCF_051020955.1 of Megalopta genalis. Taxonomy (NCBI): domain Eukaryota; kingdom Metazoa; phylum Arthropoda; class Insecta; order Hymenoptera; family Halictidae; genus Megalopta; species Megalopta genalis. The sequence goes on along the minus strand of NW_027477685.1, from coordinate 29,586 downwards.
TCTTCGTTGTTTGTTGTTTGTTCTTCGTTGTTTGTTGTTTGTTCTTCGTTGTTTGTTGCTTGTTCTTCGTTGTTTGTTGCTTGTTCTTCGATGTTTGTTGCTTGTTCTTCGTTGTTTGTTGCTTGTTCTTCGTTGTTTGTTGTTTGTTCTTCGTTGTTTGTTGCTTGTTCTTCGTTGTTTGTTGTTTGTTCTTCGTTGGTTGTTGTTTGTTCTTCGTTGTTTGTTGTTTGTTCTTCGTTGTTTGTTGTTTGTTCTTCGTTGTTTGTTGTTTGTTCTTCGTTGTTTGTTGTTTGTTCTTCGTTGTTTGTTGTTTGTTCTTCGTTGTTTGTTGTTTGTTCTACGTTGTTTGTTGTTTGTTCTTCGTTGTTTGTTGTTTGTTCTTCGTTGTTTGTTGTTTGTACTTCGTTGTTTGTTGTTTGTTCTTCGTTGTTTGTTGTTTGTTCTTCGTTGTTTGTTTTTTGTTCTTCGTTGTTTGTTGTTTGTTCTTCGTTGTTTGTTGTTTGTTCATCGTTGTTTGTTGTTTGTTCTTCGTTGTTTGTTGTTTGTTCTTCGTTGTTTGTTGTTTGTTCTTCGTTGTTTGTTGTTTGTTCTTCGTTGTTTGTTGTTTGTTCTTCGTTGTTTGTTGTTTGTTCTTCGTTGTTTGTTGTTTGTTCTTCGTTGTTTGTTGTTTGTTCTCCGTTGTTTGTTGTTTGTTGTTTGTTCTTCGTTTTTTGTTGTTTGTTGTTTGTTCTTCGTTGTTTGTTGTTTGTTCTTCGTTGTTTGTTGTTTGTTCTTCGTTGTTTGTTGTTTGTTGTTTGTTGTTTGTTCTTCGTTGTTTGTTCTTCGTTGTTTGTTGTTTGTTCTTCGTTGTTTGTTGTTTGTTCTTCGTTGTTTGTTGTTTGTTCTTCGTTGTTTGTTGTTTGTTCTACGTTGTTTGTTGTTTGTTCTTCGTTGTTTGTTGTTTGTTCTTCGTTGTTTGTTCTTCGTTGTTTGTTGCTTGTTCTTCGTTGTTTGTTGCTTGTTCTTCGTTGTTTGTTGCTTGTTCTTCGATGTTTGTTGCTTGTTCTTCGTTGTTTGTTGTTTGTTCTTCGTTGTTTGTTCTTCGTTGTTTGTTGTTTGTTCTTCGTTGTTTGTTGTTTGTTCTTCGTTGTTTGTTGTTTGTTCTTCGTTGTTTGTTGTTTGTTCTTCGTTGTTTGTTGTTTGTTGTTTGTTGTTTGTTGTTTGTTGTTTGTTGTTTGTTGTTTGTTGTTTGTTGGTTGTTGTTTGTTGTTTGTTGTTTGTTGTTTGTTGTTTGTTGTTTGTTGTTTGTTGTTTGTTGTTTGTTGTTTGTTGTTTGTTGTTTGTTGTTTGTTGTTTGTTGTTTGTTGTTTGTTGTTTGTTGTTTGTTGTTTGTTGTTTGTTGTTTGTTGTTTGTTGTTTGTTGTTTGTTGTTTGTTGTTTGTTGTTTGTTGTTTGTTGTTTGTTGTTTGTTGTTTGTTGTTTGTTGTTTGTTGTTTGTTGTTTGTTGTTTGTTGTTTGTTGTTTGTTGTTTGTTGTTTGTTGTTTGTTGTTTGTTGTTTGTTGTTTGTTGTTTGTTGTTTGTTGTTTGTTGTTTGTTGTTTGTTGTTTGTTGTTTGTTGTTTGTTGTTTGTTGTTTGTTGTTTGTTGTTTGTTGTTTGTTGTTTGTTGTTTGTTGTTTGTTGTTTGTTGTTTGTTGTTTGTTGTTTGTTGTTTGTTGTTTGTTGTTTGTTGTTTGTTGTTTGTTGTTTGTTGTTTGTTGTTTGTTGTTTGTTGTTTGTTGTTTGTTGTTTGTTGTTTGTTGTTTGTTGTTTGTTGTTTGTTGTTTGTTGTTTGTTGTTTGTTGTTTGTTGTTTGTTGTTTGTTGTTTGTTGTTTGTTGTTTGTTGTTTGTTGTTTGTTGTTTGTTGTTTGTTGTTTGTTGTTTGTTGTTTGTTGTTTGTTGTTTGTTGTTTGTTGTTTGTTGTTTGTTGTTTGTTGTTTGTTGTTTGTTGTTTGTTGTTTGTTGTTTGTTGTTTGTTGTTTGTTGTTTGTTGTTTGTTGTTTGTTGTTTGTTGTTTGTTGTTTGTTGTTTGTTGTTTGTTGTTTGTTGTTTGTTGTTTGTTGTTTGTTGTTTGTTGTTTGTTGTTTGTTGTTTGTTGTTTGTTGTTTGTTGTTTGTTGTTTGTTGTTTGTTGTTTGTTGTTTGTTGTTTGTTGTTTGTTGTTTGTTGTTTGTTGTTTGTTGTTTGTTGTTTGTTGTTTGTTGTTTGTTGTTTGTTGTTTGTTGTTTGTTGTTTGTTGTTTGTTGTTTGTTGTTTGTTGTTTGTTGTTTGTTGTTTGTTGTTTGTTGTTTGTTGTTTGTTGTTTGTTGTTTGTTGTTTGTTGTTTGTTGTTTGTTCTTCGTTGTTTGTTCTTCGTTGTTTGTTCTTCGTTGTTTGTTGTTTGTTGTTTGTTGTTTGTTGTTTGTTGTTTGTTGGTTGTTGTTTGTTGTTTGTTGTTTGTTGTTTGTTGTTTGTTGTTTGTTGTTTGTTGTTTGTTGTTTGTTGTTTGTTGTTTGTTGTTTGTTGTTTGTTGTTTGTTGTTTGTTGTTTGTTGTTTGTTGTTTGTTGTTTGTTGTTTGTTGTTTGTTGTTTGTTGTTTGTTGTTTGTTGTTTGTTGTTTGTTGTTTGTTGTTTGTTGTTTGTTGTTTGTTGTTTGTTGTTTGTTGTTTGTTGTTTGTTGTTTGTTGTTTGTTGTTTGTTGTTTGTTGTTTGTTGTTTGTTGTTTGTTGTTTGTTGTTTGTTGTTTGTTGTTTGTTGTTTGTTGTTTGTTGTTTGTTGTTTGTTGTTTGTTGTTTGTTGTTTGTTGTTTGTTGTTTGTTGTTTGTTGTTTGTTGTTTGTTGTTTGTTGTTTGTTGTTTGTTGTTTGTTGTTTGTTGTTTGTTGTTTGTTGTTTGTTGTTTGTTGTTTGTTGTTTGTTGTTTGTTGTTTGTTGTTTGTTGTTTGTTGTTTGTTGTTTGTTGTTTGTTGTTTGTTGTTTGTTGTTTGTTGTTTGTTGTTTGTTGTTTGTTGTTTGTTGTTTGTTGTTTGTTGTTTGTTGTTTGTTGTTTGTTGTTTGTTGTTTGTTGTTTGTTGTTTGTTGTTTGTTGTTTGTTGTTTGTTGTTTGTTGTTTGTTGTTTGTTGTTTGTTGTTTGTTGTTTGTTGTTTGTTGTTTGTTGTTTGTTGTTTGTTGTTTGTTGTTTGTTGTTTGTTGTTTGTTGTTTGTTGTTTGTTGTTTGTTGTTTGTTGTTTGTTGTTTGTTGTTTGTTGTTTGTTGTTTGTTGTTTGTTGTTTGTTGTTTGTTGTTTGTTGTTTGTTGTTTGTTGTTTGTTGTTTGTTGTTTGTTGTTTGTTGTTTGTTGTTTGTTGTTTGTTGTTTGTTGTTTGTTGTTTGTTGTTTGTTGTTTGTTGTTTGTTGTTTGTTGTTTGTTGTTTGTTGTTTGTTGTTTGTTGTTTGTTGTTTGTTGTTTGTTGTTTGTTGTTTGTTGTTTGTTGTTTGTTGTTTGTTGTTTGTTGTTTGTTGTTTGTTGTTTGTTGTTTGTTGTTTGTTGTTTGTTGTTTGTTGTTTGTTGTTTGTTGTTTGTTGTTTGTTGTTTGTTGTTTGTTGTTTGTTGTTTGTTGTTCGTTGTTTGTTGTTTGTTGTTTGTTGTTTGTTGTTTGTTGTTTGTTGTTTGTTGTTTGTTGTTTGTTGTTTGTTGTTTGTTGTTTGTTGTTTGTTGTTTGTTGTTTGTTGTTTGTTGTTTGTTGTTTGTTGTTTGTTGTTTGTTGTTTGTTGTTTGTTGTTTGTTGTTTGTTGTTTGTTGTTTGTTGTTTGTTGTTTGTTGTTTGTTGTTTGTTGTTTGTTGTTTGTTGTTTGTTGTTTGTTGTTTGTTGTTTGTTGTTTGTTGTTTGTTGTTTGTTGTTTGTTGTTTGTTGTTTGTTGTTTGTTGTTTGTTGTTTGTTGTTCGTTGTTCGTTGTTTGTTGTTTGTTGTTCGTTGTTCGTTGTTTGTTGTTTGTTGTTCGTTGTTCGTTGTTTGTTGTTTGTTGTTCGTTGTTTGTTGTTCGTTGTTTGTGGTTTGTTGTTTGTGGTTTGTTGTTTGTGGTTTGTTGTTTGTTGTTTGTTGTTTGTTGTTTGTTGTTTGTTGTTTGTTGTTTGTTGTTTGTTGTTTGTTGTTTGTTGTTTGTTGTTTGTTGTTTGTTGTTTGTTGTTTGTTGTTTGTTGTTTGTTGTTTGTTGTTTGTTGTTTGTTGTTTGTTGTTTGTTGTTTGTTGTTTGTTGTTTGTTGTTTGTTGTTTGTTGTTTGTTGTTTGTTGTTTGTTGTTTGTTGTTTGTTGTTTGTTGTTTGTTGTTTGTTGTTTGTTGTTTGTTGTTTGTTGTTTGTTGTTTGTTGTTTGTTGTTTGTTGTTTGTTGTTTGTTGTTTGTTGTTTGTTGTTTGTTGTTTGTTGTTTGTTGTTTGTTGTTTGTTGTTTGTTGTTTGTTGTTTGTTGTTTGTTGTTTGTTGTTTGTTGTTTGTTGTTTGTTGTTTGTTGTTTGTTGTTTGTTGTTTGTTGTTTGTTGTTTGTTGTTTGTTGTTTGTTGTTTGTTGTTTGTTGTTTGTTGTTTGTTGTTTGTTGTTTGTTGTTTGTTGTTTGTTGTTTGTTGTTTGTTGTTTGTTGTTTGTTGTTTGTTGTTTGTTGTTTGTTGTTTGTTGTTTGTTGTTTGTTGTTTGTTGTTTGTTGTTTGTTGTTTGTTGTTTGTTGTTTGTTGTTTGTTGTTTGTTGTTTGTTGTTTGTTGTTTGTTGTTTGTTGTTTGTTGTTTGTTGTTTGTTGTTTGTTGTTTGTTGTTTGTTGTTTGTTGTTTGTTGTTTGTTGTTTGTTGTTTGTTGTTTGTTGTTTGTTGTTTGTTGTTTGTTGTTTGTTGTTTGTTGTTTGTTGTTTGTTGTTCGTTGTTCGTTGTTTGTTGTTTGTTGTTCGTTGTTCGTTGTTTGTTGTTTGTTGTTCGTTGTTCGTTGTTTGTTGTTTGTTGTTCGTTGTTTGTTGTTCGTTGTTTGTGGTTTGTTGTTTGTGGTTTGTTGTTTGTGGTTTGTTGTTTGTTGTTTGTTGTTTGTTGTTTGTTGTTTGTTGTTTGTTGTTTGTTGTTTGTTGTTTGTTGTTTGTTGTTTGTTGTTTGTTGTTTGTTGTTTGTTGTTTGTTGTTTGTTGTTTGTTGTTTGTTGTTTGTTGTTTGTTGTTTGTTGTTTGTTGTTTGTTGTTTGTTGTTTGTTGTTTGTTGTTTGTTGTTTGTTGTTTGTTGTTTGTTGTTTGTTGTTTGTTGTTTGTTGTTTGTTGTTTGTTGTTTGTTGTTTGTTGTTTGTTGTTTGTTGTTTGTTGTTTGTTGTTTGTTGTTTGTTGTTTGTTGTTTGTTGTTTGTTGTTTGTTGTTTGTTGTTTGTTGTTTGTTGTTTGTTGTTTGTTGTTTGTTGTTTGTTGTTTGTTGTTTGTTGTTTGTTGTTTGTTGTTTGTTGTTTGTTGTTTGTTGTTTGTTGTTTGTTGTTTGTTGTTTGTTGTTTGTTGTTTGTTGTTTGTTGTTTGTTGTTTGTTGTTTGTTGTTTGTTGTTTGTTGTTTGTTGTTTGTTGTTTGTTGTTTGTTGTTTGTTGTTTGTTGTTTGTTGTTTGTTGTTTGTTGTTTGTTGTTTGTTGTTTGTTGTTTGTTGTTTGTTGTTTGTTGTTTGTTGTTTGTTGTTTGTTGTTTGTTGTTCGTTGTTCGTTGTTCGTTGTTCGTTGTTCGTTGTTTGTTGTTTGTTGTTTGTTGTTTGTTGTTTGTTGTTTGTTGTTTGTTGTTTGTTGTTTGTTGTTCGTTGTTCGTTGTTTGTTGTTCGTTGTTTGTTGTTCGTTGTTTGTTGTTCGTTGTTTGTTGTTCGTTGTTTGTTGTTTGTTGTTTGTTGTTTGTTGTTTGTTGTTTGTTGTTTGTTGTTTGTTGTTTGTTGTTTGTTGTTTGTTGTTTGTTGTTTGTTGTTTGTTGTTTGTTGTTTGTTGTTTGTTGTTTGTTGTTTGTTGTTTGTTGTTTGTTGTTTGTTGTTTGTTGTTTGTTGTTTGTTGTTTGTTGTTTGTTGTTTGTTGTTTGTTGTTTGTTGTTTGTTGTTTGTTGTTTGTTGTTTGTTGTTTGTTGTTTGTTGTTTGTTGTTTGTTGTTTGTTGTTTGTTGTTTGTTGTTTGTTGTTTGTTGTTTGTTGTTTGTTGTTTGTTGTTTGTTGTTTGTTGTTTGTTGTTTGTTGTTTGTTGTTTGTTGTTTGTTGTTTGTTGTTTGTTGTTTGTTGTTTGTTGTTTGTTGTTTGTTGTTTGTTGTTTGTTGTTTGTTGTTTGTTGTTTGTTGTTTGTTGTTTGTTGTTTGTTGTTTGTTGTTTGTTGTTTGTTGTTCGTTGTTTGTTGTTTGTTGTTCGTTGTTCGTTGTTTGTTGTTTGTTGTTTGTTGTTTGTTGTCTGTTGTCTGTTGTTTGTTGTTTGTTGTCTGTTGTTTGTTGTTTGTTGTCTGTTGTTTGTTGTTTGTTGTCTGTTGTTTGTTGTTTGTTGTTTGTTGTTTGTTGTTTGTTGTTTGTTGTTTGTTGTTTGTTGTTTGTTGTTTGTTGTCTGTTGTTTGTTGTTTGTTGTCTGTTGTTTGTTGTTTGTTGTCTGTTGTTTGTTGTTTGTTGTTTGTTGTCTGTTGTTTGTTGTTTGTTGTCTGTTGTTTGTTGTTTGTTGTCTGTTGTTTGTTGTTTGTTGTTTGTTGTTTGTTGTCTGTTGTTTGTTGTTTGTTGTTTGTTGTTTGTTGTTTGTTGTTTGTTGTTTGTTGTTTGTTGTTTGTTGTTTGTTGTTTGTTGTTTGTTGTTTGTTGTTTGTTGTTTGTTGTTTGTTGTTTGTTGTTTGTTGTTTGTTGTTTGTTGTTTGTTGTTTGTTGTTTGTTGTTTGTTGTTTGTTGTTTGTTGTTTGTTGTTTGTTGTTTGTTGTTTGTTGTTTGTTGTTTGTTGTTTGTTGTTTGTTGTTTGTTGTTTGTTGTTTGTTGTTTGTTGTTTGTTGTTTGTTGTTTGTTGTTTGTTGTTCGTTGTTCGTTGTTCGTTGTTCGTTGTTCGTTGTTTGTTGTTTGTTGTTTGTTGTTTGTTGTTTGTTGTTTGTTGTTTGTTGTTTGTTGTTCGTTGTTTGTTGTTCGTTGTTTGTTGTTTGTTGTTTGTTGTTTGTTGTTTGTTGTTTGTTGTTTGTTGTTTGTTGTTTGTTGTTTGTTGTTTGTTGTTTGTTGTTTGTTGTTTGTTGTTTGTTGTTTGTTGTTTGTTGTTTGTTGTTTGTTGTTTGTTGTTTGTTGTTTGTTGTTTGTTGTTTGTTGTTTGTTGTTGATGTTTGTTGTTTGTTGTTTGTTGTTTGTTGTTTGTTGTTTGTTGTTTGTTGTTTGTTGTTTGTTGTTTGTTGTTTGTTGTTTGTTGTTTGTTGTTTGTTGTTTGTTGTTTGTTGTTTGTTGTTTGTTGTTTGTTGTTTGTTGTTTGTTGTTTGTTGTTTGTTGTTTGTTGTTTGTTGTTTGTTGTTTGTTGTTTGTTGTTTGTTGTTTGTTGTTTGTTGTTTGTTGTTTGTTGTTTGTTGTTTGTTGTTTGTTGTTTGTTGTTTGTTGTTTGTTGTTTGTTGTTTGTTGTTTGTTGTTTGTTGTTTGTTGTTTGTTGTTTGTTGTTTGTTGTTTGTTGTTTGTTGTTTGTTGTTTGTTGTTTGTTGTTTGTTGTTTGTTGTTTGTTGTTTGTTGTTTGTTGTTTGTTGTTTGTTGTTTGTTGTTTGTTGTTTGTTGTTTGTTGTTTGTTGTTTGTTGTTTGTTGTTTGTTGTTTGTTGTTTGTTGTTTGTTGTTTGTTGTTTGTTGTTTGTTGTTTGTTGTTTGTTGTTTGTTGTTTGTTGTTTGTTGTTTGTTGTTTGTTGTTTGTTGTTTGTTGTTTGTTGTTTGTTGTTTGTTGTTTGTTGTTTGTTGTTTGTTGTTTGTTGTTTGTTGTTTGTTGTTTGTTGTTTGTTGTTTGTTGTTTGTTGTTTGTTGTTTGTTGTTTGTTGTTTGTTGTTTGTTGTTTGTTGTTTGTTGTTTGTTGTTTGTTGTTTGTTGTTTGTTGTTTGTTGTTTGTTGTTTGTTGTTTGTTGTTTGTTGTTTGTTGTTTGTTGTTTGTTGTTTGTTGTTTGTTGTTTGTTGTTTGTTGTTTGTTGTTTGTTGTTTGTTGTTTGTTGTTTGTTGTTTGTTGTTTGTTGTTTGTTGTTTGTTGTTTGTTGTTTGTTGTTTGTTGTTTGTTGTTTGTTGTTTGTTGTTTGTTGTTTGTTGTTTGTTGTTTGTTGTTTGTTGTTTGTTGTTTGTTGTTTGTTGTTTGTTGTTTGTTGTTTGTTGTTTGTTGTTTGTTGTTTGTTGTTTGCTGTTTGCTGTTTGCTGTTTGCTGTTTGCTGTTTGCTGTTTGCTGTTTGCTGTTTGCTGTTTGCTGTTTGCTGTTTGTTGTTTGTTGTTTGCTGTTTGCTGTTTGTTGTTTGTTGTTTGTTGTTTGTTGTTTGCTGTTTGTTGTTTGTTGTTCGTTGTTCGTTGTTCGTTGTTCGTTGTTCGTTGTTCGTTGTTCGTTGTTCGTTGTTCGTTGTTCGTTGTTCGTTGTTCGTTGTTCGTTGTTCGTTGTTCGTTGTTCGTTGTTCGTTGTTTGTTGTTTGTTGTTCGTTGTTTGTTGTTTGTTGTTTGTTGTTTGTTGTTTGTTGTTTGTTGTTTGTTGTTTGTTGTTTGTTGTTTGTTGTTTGTTGTTTGTTGTTTGTTGTTTGTTGTTTGTTGTTTGTTGTTTGTTGTTTGTTGTTTGTTGTTTGTTGTTTGTTGTTTGTTGTTTGTTGTTTGTTGTTTGTTGTTTGTTGTTTGTTGTTTGTTGTTTGTTGTTTGTTGTTTGTTGTTTGTTGTTTGTTGTTTGTTGTTTGTTGTTTGTTGTTTGTTGTTTGTTGTTTGTTGTTTGTTGTTTGTTGTTTGTTGTTTGTTGTTTGTTGTTTGTTGTTTGTTGTTTGTTGTTTGTTGTTTGTTGTTTGTTGTTTGTTGTTTGTTGTTTGTTGTTTGTTGTTTGTTGTTTGTTGTTTGTTGTTTGTTGTTTGTTGTTTGTTGTTTGTTGTTTGTTGTTTGTTGTTTGTTGTTTGTTGTTTGTTGTTTGTTGTTCGTTGTTCGTTGTTCGTTGTTCGTTGTTCGTTGTTTGTTGTTTGTTGTTCGTTGTTCGTTGTTTGTTGTTTGTTGTTTGTTGTTTGTTGTTTGTTGTTTGTTGTTTGTTGTTTGTTGTTTGTTGTTTGTTGTTTGTTGTTTGTTGTTTGTTGTTTGTTGTTCGTTGTTTGTTGTTCGTTGTTCGTTGTTTGTTGTTTGTTGTTTGTTGTTTGTTGTTCGTTGTTCGTTGTTTGTTGTTTGTTGTTTGTTGTTTGTTGTTTGTTGTTTGTTGTTTGTTGTTTGTTGTTTGTTGTTTGTTGTTTGTTGTTTGTTGTTTGTTGTTTGTTGTTTGTTGTTTGTTGTTTGTTGTTTGTTGTTTGTTGTTTGTTGTTTGTTGTTTGTTGTTTGTTGTTTGTTGTTCGTTGTTGGTTGTTTGTTGTTTGTTGTTTGTTGTTTGTTGTTTGTTGTTTGTTGTTTGTTGTTTGTTGTTTGTTGTTTGTTGTTTGTTGTTTGTTGTTTGTTGTTTGTTGTTTGTTGTTTGTTGTTTGTTGTTTGTTGTTTGTTGTTTGTTGTTTGTTGTTTGTTGTTTGTTGTTCGTTGTTTGTTGTTCGTTGTTGGTTGTTTGTTGTTCGTTGTTGGTTGTTTGTTGTTTGTTGTTTGTTGTTTGTTGTTTGTTGTTTGTTGTTTGTTGTTTGTTGTTTGTTGTTTGTTGTTTGTTGTTTGTTGTTTGTTGTTTGTTGTTTGTTGTTTGTTGTTTGTTGTTTGTTGTTTGTTGTTTGTTGTTTGTTGTTTGTTGTTTGTTGTTTGTTGTTTGTTGTTTGTTGTTTGTTGTTTGTTGTTTGTTGTTTGTTGTTTGTTGTTTGTTGTTTGTTGTTTGTTGTTTGTTGTTTGTTGTTTGTTGTTTGTTGTTTGTTGTTTGTTGTTTGTTGTTTGTTGTTTGTTGTTTGTTGTTTGTTGTTTGTTGTTTGTTGTTTGTTGTTTGTTGTTTGTTGTTTGTTGTTTGTTGTTTGTTGTTTGTTGTTTGTTGTTTGTTGTTTGTTGTTTGTTGTTTGTTGTTTGTTGTTTGTTGTTTGTTGTTTGTTGTTTGTTGTTTGTTGTTTGTTGTTTGTTGTTTGTTGTTTGTTGTTTGTTGTTTGTTGTTTGTTGTTTGTTGTTTGTTGTTTGTTGTTTGTTGTTTGTTGTTTGTTGTTTGTTGTTTGTTGTTTGTTGTTTGTTGTTTGTTGTTTGTTGTTTGTTGTTTGTTGTTCGTTGTTTGTTGTTTGTTGTTCGTTGTTTGTTGTTTGTTGTTCGTTGTTTGTTGTTTGTTGTTCGTTGTTTGTTGTTTGTTGTTTGTTGTTTGTTCTTCGTTGTTTGTTGTTTGTTCTTCGTTGTTTGTTGTTTGTTCTTCGTTGTTTGTTGTTTGTTCTTCGTTGTTTGTTGTTTGTTCTTCGTTGTTTGTTGTTTGTTCTTCGTTGTTTGTTGTTTGTTCTTCGTTGTTTGTTGTTTGTTCTTCGTTGTTTGTTGTTTGTTCTTCGTTGTTTGTTGTTTGTTCTTCGTTGTTTGTTGTTTGTTCTTCGTTGTTTGTTGTTTGTTGTTTGTTGTTTGTTGTTTGTTGTTTGTTGTTTGTTGTTTGTTGTTTGTTGTTTGTTGTTTGTTGTTTGTTGTTTGTTGTTTGTTGTTTGTTGTTTGTTGTTTGTTGTTTGTTGTTTGTTGTTTGTTGTTTGTTGTTTGTTGTTTGTTGTTTGTTGTTTGTTGTTTGTTGTTTGTTGTTTGTTGTTTGTGGTTTGTTGTTTGTTGTTTGTTGTTTGTTGTTTGTTGTTTGTTGTTTGTTGTTTGTTGTTTGTTGTTTGTTGTTTGTTGTTTGTTGTTTGTTGTTTGTTGTTCGTTGTTTGTTGTTTGTTCTTCGTTGTTTGTTGTTTGTTCTTCGTTGTTTGTTGTTTGTTCTTCGTTGTTTGTTGTTTGTTCTTCGTTGTTTGTTGTTTGTTCTTCGTTGTTTGTTGTTTGTTCTTCGTTGTTTGTTGTTTGTTCTTCGTTGTTTGTTGTTTGTTCTTCGTTGTTTGTTGTTTGTTCTTCGTTGTTTGTTGTTTGTTCTTCGTTGTTTGTTGTTTGTTCTTCGTTGTTTGTTGTTTGTTCTTCGTTGTTTGTTGTTTGTTCTTCGTTGTTTGTTGTTTGTTCTTCGTTGTTTGTTGTTTGTTGTTTGTTGTTTGTTGTTTGTTGTTTGTTGTTTGTTGTTTGTTGTTTGTTGTTTGTTGTTTGTTGTTTGTTGTTTGTTGTTTGTTGTTTGTTGTTTGTTGTTTGTTGTTTGTTGTTTGTTGTTTGTTGTTTGTTGTTTGTTGTTTGTTGTTTGTTGTTTGTTGTTTGTTGTTTGTTGTTTGTTGTTTGTTGTTTGTTGTTTGTTGTTTGTTGTTTGTTGTTTGTTGTTTGTTGTTTGTTGTTTGTTGTTTGTTGTTTGTTGTTTGTTGTTTGTTGTTTGTTGTTTGTTGTTTGTGGTTTGTTGTTTGTTGTTTGTTGTTTGTGGTTTGTTGTTTGTTGTTTGTTGTTTGTTGTTTGTTGTTTGTTGTTTGTTGTTTGTTGTTTGTTGTTTGTTGTTTGTTGTTTGTTGTTTGTTGTTTGTTGTTTGTTGTTTGTTGTTTGTTGTTTGTTGTTTGTTGTTTGTTGTTTGTTGTTTGTTGTTTGTTGTTTGTTGTTTGTTGTTTGTTGTTTGTTGTTTGTTGTTTGTTGTTTGTTGTTTGTTGTTTGTTGTTTGTTGTTTGTTGTTTGTTGTTTGTTGTTTGTTGTTTGTTGTTTGTTGTTTGTTGTTTGTTGTTTGTTGTTTGTTGTTTGTTGTTTGTTGTTTGTTGTTTGTTGTTTGTTGTTTGTTGTTTGTTGTTTGTTGTTTGTTGTTTGTTGTTTGTTGTTTGTTGTTTGTTGTTTGTTGTTTGTTGTTTGTTGTTTGTTGTTTGTTGTTTGTTGTTTGTTGTTTGTTGTTTGTTGTTTGTTGTTTGTTGTTTGTTGTTTGTTGTTTGTTGTTTGTTGTTTGTTGCTTGTTGCTTGTTGTTTGTTGTTTGTTGTTTGTTGTTTGTTGTTTGTTGTTTGTTGTTTGTTGTTTGTTGTTTGTTGTTTGTTGTTTGTTGTTTGTTGCTTGTTGTTTGTTGTTTGTTGTTTGTTGTTTGTTGTTTGTTGTTTGTTGTTTGTTGTTTGTTGCTTGTTGTTTGTTGTTTGTTGTTTGTTGTTTGTTGTTTGTTGTTTGTTGTTTGTTGTTTGCTGTTTGTTGTTTGTTGTTTGTTGTTTGTTGTTTGTTGTTTGTTGTTTGTTGTTTGTTGTTTGTTGTTTGTTGTTTGTTGTTTGTTGTTTGTTGTTTGTTGTTTGTTGTTTGTTGTTTGTTGTTTGTTGTTTGTTGTTTGTTGTTTGTTGTTTGTTGTTTGTTGTTTGTTGTTTGTTGTTTGTTGTTTGTTGTTTGTTGTTTGTTGTTTGTTGTTTGTTGTTTGTTGTTTGTTGTTTGTTGTTTGTTGTTTGTTGTTTGTTGTTTGTTGTTTGTTGTTTGTTGTTTGTTGTTTGTTGTTTGTTGTTTGTTGTTTGTTGTTTGTTGTTTGTTGTTTGTTGTTTGTTGTTTGTTGTTTGTTGTTTGTTGTTTGTTGTTTGTTGTTTGTTGTTTGTTGTTTGTTGTTTGTTGTTTGTTGTTTGTTGTTTGTTGTTTGTTGTTTGTTGTTTGTTGTTTGTTGTTTGTTGTTTGTTGTTTGTTGTTTGTTGTTTGTTGTTTGTTGTTTGTTGTTTGTTGTTTGTTGTTTGTTGTTTGTTGTTTGTTGTTTGTTGTTTGTTGTTTGTTGTTTGTTGTTTGTTGTTTGTTGTTTGTTGTTTGTTGTTTGTTGTTTGTTGTTTGTTGTTTGTTGTTTGTTGTTTGTTGTTTGTTGTTTGTTGTTTGTTGTTTGTTGTTGTTGTTTGTTGTTTGTTGTTTGTTGTTTGTTGTTTGTTGTTTGTTGTTTGTTGTTTGTTGTTTGTTGTTTGTTGTTTGTTGTTTGTTGTTTGTTGTTTGTTGTTTGTTGTTTGTTGTTTGTTGTTTGTTGTTTGTTGTTTGTTGTTTGTTGTTTGTTGTTTGTTGTTTGTTGTTTGTTGTTTGTTGTTTGTTGTTTGTTGTTTGTTGTTTGTTGTTTGTTGTTTGTTGTTTGTTGTTTGTTGTTTGTTGTTTGTTGTTTGTTGTTTGTTGTTTGTTGTTTGTTGTTTGTTGTTTGTTGTTTGTTGTTTGTTGTTTGTTGTTTGTTGTTTGTTGTTTGTTGTTTGTTGTTTGTTGTTTGTTGTTTGTTGTTTGTTGTTTGTTGTTTGTTGTTTGTTGTTTGTTGTTTGTTGTTTGTTGTTTGTTGTTTGTTGTTTGTTGTTTGTTGTTTGTTGTTTGTTGTTTGTTGTTTGTTGTTTGTTGTTTGTTGTTTGTTGTTTGTTGTTTGTTGTTTGTTGTTTGTTGTTTGTTGTTTGTTGTTTGTTGTTTGTTGTTTGTTGTTTGTTGTTTGTTGTTTGTTGTTTGTTGTTTGTTGTTTGTTGTTTGTTGTTTGTTGTTTGTTGTTTGTTGTTTGTTGTTTGTTGTTTGTTGTTTGTTGTTTGTTGTTTGTTGTTTGTTGTTTGTTGTTTGTTGTTTGTTGTTTGTTGTTTGTTGTTTGTTTTTTGTTGTTTGTTGCTTGTTGTTTGTTGCTTGTTGTTTGTTGCTTGTTGTTTGTTGCTTGTTGTTTGTTGCTTGTTGTTTGTTGCTTGTTGTTTGTTGCTTGTTGTTTGTTGCTTGTTGTTTGTTGTTTGTTGCTTGTTGCTTGTTGTTTGTTGTTTGTTGCTTGTTGTTTGTTGCTTGTTGTTTGTTGTTTGTTGTTTGTTGTTTGTTGTTTGTTGTTTGTTGTTTGTTGTTTGTTGTTTGTTGTTTGTTGTTTGTTGTTTGTTGTTTGTTGTTTGTTGTTTGTTGTTTGTTGTTTGTTGTTTGTTGTTTGTTGTTTGTTGTTTGTTGTTTGTTGTTTGTTGTTTGTTGTTTGTTGTTTGTTGTTTGTTGTTTGTTGTTTGTTGTTTGTTGTTTGTTGTTTGTTGTTTGTTGTTTGTTGTTTGTTGTTTGTTGTTTGTTGTTTGTTGTTTGTTGTTTGTTGTTTGTTGTTTGTTGTTTGTTGTTTGTTGTTTGTTGTTTGTTGTTTGTTGTTTGTTGTTTGTTGTTTGTTGTTTGTTGTTTGTTGTTTGTTGTTTGTTGTTTGTTGTTTGTTGTTTGTTGTTTGTTGTTTGTTGTTTGTTGTTTGTTGTTTGTTGTTTGTTGTTTGTTGTTTGTTGTTTGTTGTTTGTTGTTTGTTGTTTGTTGTTTGTTGTTTGTTGTTTGTTGTTTGTTGTTTGTTGTTTGTTGTTTGTTGTTTGTTGTTTGTTGTTTGTTGTTTGTTGTTTGTTGTTTGTTGTTTGTTGTTTGTTGTTTGTTGTTTGTTGTTTGTTGTTTGTTGTTTGTTGTTTGTTGTTTGTTGTTTGTTGTTTGTTGTTTGTTGTTTGTTGTTTGTTGTTTGTTGTTTGTTGTTTGTTGTTTGTTGTTTGTTGTTTGTTGTTTGTTGTTTGTTGTTTGTTGTTTGTTGTTTGTTGTTTGTTGTTTGTTGTTTGTTGTTTGTTGTTTGTTGTTTGTTGTTTGTTGTTTGTTGTTTGTTGTTTGTTGTTTGTTGTTTGTTGTTTGTTGTTTGTTGTTTGTTGTTTGTTGTTTGTTGTTTGTTGTTTGTTGTTTGTTGTTTGTTGTTTGTTGTTTGTTGTTTGTTGTTTGTTGTTTGTTGTTTGTTGTTTGTTGTTTGTTGTTTGTTGTTTGTTGTTTGTTGTTTGTTGTTTGTTGTTTGTTGTTTGTTGTTTGTTGTTTGTTGTTTGTTGTTTGTTGTTTGTTGTTTGTTGTTTGTTGTTTGTTGTTTGTTGTTTGTTGTTTGTTGTTTGTTGTTTGTTGTTTGTTGTTTGTTGTTTGTTGTTTGTTGTTTGTTGTTTGTTGTTTGTTGTTTGTTGTTTGTTGTTTGTTGTTTGTTGTTTGTTGTTTGTTGTTTGTTGTTGTTGTTTGTTGTTTGTTGTTTGTTGTTTGTTGTTTGTTGTTTGTTGTTTGTTGTTTGTTGTTTGTTGTTTGTTGTTTGTTGTTTGTTGTTTGTTGTTTGTTGTTTGTTGTTTGTTGTTTGTTGTTTGTTGTTTGTTGTTTGTTGTTTGTTGTTTGTTGTTTGTTGTTTGTTGTTTGTTGTTTGTTGTTTGTTGTTTGTTGTTTGTTGTTTGTTGTTTGTTGTTTGTTGTTTGTTGTTTGTTGTTTGTTGTTTGTTTGTTGTTTGTTGTTTGTTGTTTGTTGTTTGTTGTTTGTTGTTTGTTGTTTGTTGTTTGTTGTTTGTTGTTTGTTGTTTGTTGTTTGTTGTTTGTTGTTTGTTGTTTGTTGTTTGTTGTTTGTTGTTTGTTGTTTGTTGTTTGTTGTTCGTTGTTTGTTGTTCGTTGTTTGTTGTTCGTTGTTTGTTGTTCGTTGTTCGTTGTTTGTTGTTTGTTGTTTGTTGTTTGTTGTTTGTTGTTTGTTGTTTGTTGTTTGTTGTTTGTTGTTTGTTGTTTGTTGTTTGTTGTTTGTTGTTTGTTGTTTGTTGTTTGTTGTTTGTTGTTTGTTGTTTGTTGTTTGTTGTTTGTTGTTTGTTGTTTGTTGTTTGTTGTTTGTTGTTTGTTGTTTGTTGTTTGTTGTTTGTTGTTTGTTGTTTGTTGTTTGTTGTTTGTTGTTTGTTGTTTGTTGTTTGTTGTTTGTTGTTTGTTGTTTGTTGTTTGTTGTTTGTTGTTTGTTGTTTGTTGTTTGTTGTTTGTTGTTTGTTGTTTGTTGTTTGTTGTTTGTTGTTTGTTGTTTGTTGTTTGTTGTTTGTTGTTTGTTGTTTGTTGTTTGTTGTTTGTTGTTTGTTGTTTGTTGTTTGTTGTTTGTTGTTTGTTGTTTGTTGTTTGTTGTTTGTTGTTTGTTGTTTGTTGTTTGTTGTTTGTTGTTTGTTGTTTGTTGTTTGTTGTTTGTTGTTTGTTGTTTGTTGTTTGTTGTTTGTTGTTTGTTGTTTGTTGTTTGTTGTTTGTTGTTTGTTGTTTGTTGTTTGTTGTTTGTTGTTTGTTGTTTGTTGTTTGTTGTTTGTTGTTTGTTGTTTGTTGTTTGTTGTTTGTTGTTTGTTGTTTGTTGTTTGTTGTTTGTTGTTTGTTGTTTGTTGTTTGTTGTTTGTTGTTTGTTGTTTGTTGTTTGTTGTTTGTTGTTTGTTGTTTGTTGTTTGTTGTTTGTTGTTTGTTGTTTGTTGTTTGTTGTTTGTTGTTTGTTGTTTGTTGTTTGTTGTTTGTTGTTTGTTGTTTGTTGTTTGTTGTTTGTTGTTTGTTGTTTGTTGTTTGTTGTTTGTTGTTTGTTGTTTGTTGTTTGTTGTTTGTTGTTTGTTGTTTGTTGTTTGTTGTTTGTTGTTTGTTGTTTGTTGTTTGTTGTTTGTTGTTTGTTGTTTGTTGTTTGTTGTTTGTTGTTTGTTGTTTGTTGTTTGTTGTTTGTTGTTTGTTGTTTGTTGTTTGTTGTTTGTTGTTTGTTGTTCGTTGTTTGTTGTTTGTTGTTTGTTGTTTGTTGTTTGTTGTTTGTTGTTCGTTGTTTGTTGTTTGTTGTTCGTTGTTTGTTGTTTGTTGTTTGTTGTTTGTTGTTTGTTGTTTGTTGTTTGTTGTTTGTTGTTTGTTGTTTGTTGTTTGTTGTTTGTTGTTTGTTGTTTGTTGTTTGTTGTTTGTTGTTTGTTGTTTGTTGTTTGTTGTTTGTTGTTTGTTGTTTGTTGTTTGTTGTTTGTTGTTTGTTGTTTGTTGTTTGTTGTTTGTTGTTTGTTGTTTGTTGTTTGTTGTTTGTTGTTTGTTGTTTGTTGTTTGTTGTTTGTTGTTTGTTGTTTGTTGTTTGTTGTTTGTTGTTTGTTGTTTGTTGTTTGTTGTTTGTTGTTTGTTGTTTGTTGTTTGTTGTTTGTTGTTTGTTGTTTGTTGTTTGTTGTTTGTTGTTTGTTGTTTGTTGTTTGTTGTTTGTTGTTTGTTGTTTGTTGTTTGTTGTTTGTTGTTTGTTGTTTGTTGTTTGTTGTTTGTTGTTTGTTGTTTGTTGTTTGTTGTTTGTTGTTTGTTGTTTGTTGTTTGTTGTTTGTTGTTTGTTGTTTGTTTGTTGTTTGTTGTTTGTTGTTTGTTGTTTGTTGTTTGTTGTTTGTTGTTTGTTGTTTGTTGTTTGTTGTTTGTTGTTTGTTGTTCGTTGTTTGTTGTTTGTTGTTCGTTGTTTGTTGTTCGTTGTTTGTTGTTCGTTGTTTGTTGTTTGTTGTTCGTTGTTTGTTGTTTGTTGTTTGTTGTTTGTTGTTTGTTGTTTGTTGTTTGTTGTTTGTTGTTTGTTGTTTGTTGTTTGTTGTTTGTTGTTTGTTGTTTGTTGTTTGTTGTTTGTTGTTTGTTGTTTGTTGTTTGTTGTTTGTTGTTTGTTGTTTGTTGTTTGTTGTTTGTTGTTTGTTGTTTGTTGTTTGTTGTTTGTTGTTTGTTGTTTGTTGTTTGTTGTTTGTTGTTTGTTGTTTGTTGTTTGTTGTTTGTTGTTTGTTGTTTGTTGTTTGTTGTTTGTTGTTTGTTGTTTGTTGTTTGTTGTTTGTTGTTTGTTGTTTGTTGTTTGTTGTTTGTTGTTTGTTGTTTGTTGTTTGTTGTTTGTTGTTTGTTGTTTGTTGTTTGTTGTTTGTTGTTTGTTGTTTGTTGTTTGTTGTTTGTTGTTTGTTGTTTGTTGTTTGTTGTTTGTTGTTTGTTGTTTGTTGTTTGTTGTTTGTTGTTTGTTGTTTGTTGTTTGTTGTTTGTTGTTTGTTGTTTGTTGTTTGTTGTTTGTTGTTTGTTGTTTGTTGTTTGTTGTTTGTTGTTTGTTGTTTGTTGTTTGCTGTTTGCTGTTTGCTGTTTGCTGTTTGCTGTTTGCTGTTTGCTGTTTGCTGTTTGCTGTTTGCTGTTTGCTGTTTGTTGTTTGTTGTTTGCTGTTTGCTGTTTGTTGTTTGTTGTTTGTTGTTTGTTGTTTGCTGTTTGTTGTTTGTTGTTTGTTGTTTGTTGTTTGTTGTTTGTTGTTTGTTGTTTGTTGTTTGTTGTTCGTTGTTCGTTGTTCGTTGTTCGTTGTTCGTTGTTTGTTGTTTGTTGTTCGTTGTTCGTTGTTCGTTGTTCGTTGTTCGTTGTTCGTTGTTCGTTGTTCGTTGTTCGTTGTTCGTTGTTCGTTGTTCGTTGTTCGTTGTTCGTTGTTCGTTGTTCGTTGTTCGTTGTTCGTTGTTCGTTGTTCGTTGTTCGTTGTTCGTTGTTCGTTGTTCGTTGTTCGTTGTTCGTTGTTCGTTGTTCGTTGTTCGTTGTTCGTTGTTCGTTGTTCGTTGTTCGTTGTTTCGTTGTTTGTTGTTCGTTGTTCGTTGTTTGTTGTTTGTTGTTTGTTGTTTGTTGTTTGTTGTTTGTTGTTTGTTGTTTGTTGTTTGTTGTTTGTTGTTTGTTGTTTGTTGTTTGTTGTTTGTTGTTTGTTGTTTGTTGTTTGTTGTTTGTTGTTTGTTG
The DNA here is from genome assembly GCF_051020955.1 of Megalopta genalis. Taxonomy (NCBI): domain Eukaryota; kingdom Metazoa; phylum Arthropoda; class Insecta; order Hymenoptera; family Halictidae; genus Megalopta; species Megalopta genalis. The sequence continues at coordinate 11,077 of NW_027477685.1, read as the reverse complement.
TTTGTTGTTTGTTGTTTGTTGTTTGTTGTTTGTTGTTTGTTGTTTGTTGTTTGTTGTTTGTTGTTTGTTGTTTGTTGTTTGTTGTTTGTTGTTTGTTGTTTGTTGTTTGTTGTTTGTTGTTTGTTGTTTGTTGTTTGTTGTTTGTTGTTTGTTGTTTGTTGTTTGTTGTTTGTTGTTTGTTGTTTGTTGTTTGTTGTTTGTTGTTTGTTGTTTGTTGTTTGTTGTTTGTTGTTTGTTGTTTGTTGTTTGTTGTTCGTTGTTTGTTGTTTGTTGTTCGTTGTTTGTTGTTTGTTGTTCGTTGTTTGTTGTTTGTTGTTCGTTGTTTGTTGTTTGTTGTTTGTTGTTTGTTCTTCGTTGTTTGTTGTTTGTTCTTCGTTGTTTGTTGTTTGTTCTTCGTTGTTTGTTGTTTGTTCTTCGTTGTTTGTTGTTTGTTCTTCGTTGTTTGTTGTTTGTTCTTCGTTGTTTGTTGTTTGTTCTTCGTTGTTTGTTGTTTGTTCTTCGTTGTTTGTTGTTTGTTCTTCGTTGTTTGTTGTTTGTTCTTCGTTGTTTGTTGTTTGTTCTTCGTTGTTTGTTGTTTGTTGTTTGTTGTTTGTTGTTTGTTGTTTGTTGTTTGTTGTTTGTTGTTTGTTGTTTGTTGTTTGTTGTTTGTTGTTTGTTGTTTGTTGTTTGTTGTTTGTTGTTTGTTGTTTGTTGTTTGTTGTTTGTTGTTTGTTGTTTGTTGTTTGTTGTTTGTTGTTTGTTGTTTGTTGTTTGTTGTTTGTTGTTTGTTGTTTGTGGTTTGTTGTTTGTTGTTTGTTGTTTGTTGTTTGTTGTTTGTTGTTTGTTGTTTGTTGTTTGTTGTTTGTTGTTTGTTGTTTGTTGTTCGTTGTTTGTTGTTTGTTCTTCGTTGTTTGTTGTTTGTTCTTCGTTGTTTGTTGTTTGTTCTTCGTTGTTTGTTGTTTGTTCTTCGTTGTTTGTTGTTTGTTCTTCGTTGTTTGTTGTTTGTTCTTCGTTGTTTGTTGTTTGTTCTTCGTTGTTTGTTGTTTGTTCTTCGTTGTTTGTTGTTTGTTCTTCGTTGTTTGTTGTTTGTTCTTCGTTGTTTGTTGTTTGTTCTTCGTTGTTTGTTGTTTGTTCTTCGTTGTTTGTTGTTTGTTGTTTGTTGTTTGTTGTTTGTTGTTTGTTGTTTGTTGTTTGTTGTTTGTTGTTTGTTGTTTGTTGTTTGTTGTTTGTTGTTTGTTGTTTGTTGTTTGTTGTTTGTTGTTTGTTGTTTGTTGTTTGTTGTTTGTTGTTTGTTGTTTGTTGTTTGTTGTTTGTTGTTTGTTGTTTGTTGTTTGTTGTTTGTTGTTTGTTGTTTGTTGTTTGTTGTTTGTTGTTTGTTGTTTGTTGTTTGTTGTTTGTTGTTTGTTGTTTGTTGTTTGTTGTTTGTTGTTTGTTGTTTGTTGTTTGTTGTTTGTGGTTTGTTGTTTGTTGTTTGTTGTTTGTGGTTTGTTGTTTGTTGTTTGTTGTTTGTTGTTTGTTGTTTGTTGTTTGTTGTTTGTTGTTTGTTGTTTGTTGTTTGTTGTTTGTTGTTTGTTGTTTGTTGTTTGTTGTTTGTTGTTTGTTGTTTGTTGTTTGTTGTTTGTTGTTTGTTGTTTGTTGTTTGTTGTTTGTTGTTTGTTGTTTGTTGTTTGTTGTTTGTTGTTTGTTGTTTGTTGTTTGTTGTTTGTTGTTTGTTGTTTGTTGTTTGTTGTTTGTTGTTTGTTGTTTGTTGTTTGTTGTTTGTTGTTTGTTGTTTGTTGTTTGTTGTTTGTTGTTTGTTGTTTGTTGTTTGTTGTTTGTTGTTTGTTGTTTGTTGTTTGTTGTTTGTTGTTTGTTGTTTGTTGTTTGTTGTTTGTTGTTTGTTGTTTGTTGTTTGTTGTTTGTTGTTTGTTGTTTGTTGTTTGTTGTTTGTTGTTTGTTGTTTGTTGTTTGTTGTTTGTTGTTTGTTGTTTGTTGTTTGTTGTTTGTTGTTTGTTGTTTGTTGTTTGTTGTTGTTTGTTGCTTGTTGTTTGTTGTTTGTTGTTTGTTGTTTGTTGTTTGTTGTTTGTTGTTTGTTGTTTGTTGTTTGTTGTTTGTTGTTTGTTGTTTGTTGCTTGTTGTTTGTTGTTTGTTGTTTGTTGTTTGTTGTTTGTTGTTTGTTGTTTGTTGTTTGTTGCTTGTTGTTTGTTGTTTGTTGTTTGTTGTTTGTTGTTTGTTGTTTGTTGTTTGCTGTTTGTTGTTTGTTGTTTGTTGTTTGTTGTTTGTTGTTTGTTGTTTGTTGTTTGTTGTTTGTTGTTTGTTGTTTGTTGTTTGTTGTTTGTTGTTTGTTGTTTGTTGTTTGTTGTTTGTTGTTTGTTGTTTGTTGTTTGTTGTTTGTTGTTTGTTGTTTGTTGTTTGTTGTTTGTTGTTTGTTGTTTGTTGTTTGTTGTTTGTTGTTTGTTGTTTGTTGTTTGTTGTTTGTTGTTTGTTGTTTGTTGTTTGTTGTTTGTTGTTTGTTGTTTGTTGTTTGTTGTTTGTTGTTTGTTGTTTGTTGTTTGTTGTTTGTTGTTTGTTGTTTGTTGTTTGTTGTTCGTTGTTCGTTGTTTGTTGTTTGTTGTTTGTTGTTTGTTGTTTGTTGTTTGTTGTTTGTTGTTTGTTGTTTGTTGTTTGTTGTTTGTTGTTTGTTGTTTGTTGTTTGTTGTTTGTTGTTTGTTGTTTGTTGTTTGTTGTTTGTTGTTTGTTGTTTGTTGTTTGTTGTTTGTTGTTTGTTGTTTGTTGTTTGTTGTTTGTTGTTTGTTGTTTGTTGTTTGTTGTTTGTTGTTTGTTGTTTGTTGCTTGTTGTTTGTTGCTTGTTGCTTGTTGCTTGTTGTTTGTTGTTTGTTGTTTGTTGTTTGTTGTTTGTTGCTTGTTGTTTGTTGTTTGTTGTTTGTTGCTTGTTGTTTGTTGTTTGTTGTTTGTTGTTTGTTGTTTGTTGTTTGTTGTTTGTTGTTTGTTGTTTGTTGTTTGTTGTTTGTTGTTTGTTGTTTGTTGTTTGTTGTTTGTTGTTTGTTGTTTGTTGTTTGTTGTTTGTTGTTTGTTGTTTGTTGTTTGTTGTTTGTTGTTTGTTGTTTGTTGTTTGTTGTTTGTTGTTTGTTGTTTGTTGTTTGTTGTTTGTTGTTTGTTGTTTGTTGTTTGTTGTTTGTTGTTTGTTGTTTGTTGTTTGTTGTTTGTTGTTTGTTGTTTGTTGTTTGTTGTTTGTTGTTTGTTGTTTGTTGTTTGTTGTTTGTTGTTTGTTGTTTGTTGTTTGTTGTTTGTTGTTTGTTGTTTGTTGTTTGTTGTTTGTTGTTTGTTGTTTGTTGTTTGTTGTTTGTTGTTTGTTGTTTGTTGTTTGTTGTTTGTTGTTTGTTGTTTGTTGTTTGTTGTTTGTTGTTTGTTGTTTGTTGTTTGTTGTTTGTTGTTTGTTGTTTGTTGTTTGTTGTTTGTTGTTTGTTGTTTGTTGTTTGTTGTTTGTTGTTTGTTGTTTGTTGTTTGTTGTTTGTTGTTTGTTGTTTGTTGTTTGTTGTTTGTTGTTTGTTGTTTGTTGTTTGTTGTTTGTTGTTTGTTGTTTGTTGTTTGTTGTTTGTTGTTTGTTGTTTGTTGTTGTTGTTGTGTTTGTTGTTTGTTGTTTGTTGTTTGTTGTTTGTTGTTTGTTGTTTGTTGTTTGTTGTTTGTTGTTTGTTTGTTGTTGTTGTTTGTTGTTTGTTGTTTGTTGTTTGTTGTTTGTTGTTTGTTGTTTGTTGTTTGTTGTTTGTTGTTTGTTGTTTGTTGTTTGTTGTTTGTTGTTTGTTGTTTGTTGTTTGTTGTTTGTTGTTTGTTGTTTGTTGTTTGTTGTTTGTTGTTTGTTGTTTGTTGTTTGTTGTTTTGTTGTTTGTTGTTTGTTGTTTGTTGTTCGTTGTTTGTTGTTCGTTGTTTGTTGTTCGTTGTTCGTTGTTCGTTGTTCGTTGTTCGTTGTTTGTTGTTTGTTGTTCGTTGTTTGTTGTTCGTTGTTTGTTGTTTGTTGTTTGTTGTTTGTTGTTCGTTGTTGGTTGTTCGTTGTTCGTTGTTCGTTGTTCGTTGTTCGTTGTTCGTTGTTCGTTGTTCGTTGTTCGTTGTTCGTTGTTCGTTGTTCGTTGTTCGTTGTTCGTTGTTCGTTGTTCGTTGTTCGTTGTTCGTTGTTCGTTGTTCGTTGTTCGTTGTTCGTTGTTCGTTGTTTGTTGTTCGTTGTTTGTTGTTTGTTGTTTGTTGTTTGTTGTTTGTTGTTTGTTGTTTGTTGTTTGTTGTTTGTTGTTTGTTGTTTGTTGTTTGTTGTTTGTTGTTTGTTCTTCGTTGTTTGTTGTTTGTTCTTCGTTGTTTGTTGTTTGTTCTTCGTTGTTTGTTGTTTGTTCTTCGTTGTTTGTTGTTTGTTCTTCGTTGTTTGTTGTTTGTTCTTCGTTGTTTGTTGTTTGTTCTTCGTTGTTTGTTGTTTGTTCTTCGTTGTTTGTTGTTTGTTCTTCGTTGTTTGTTGTTTGTTCTTCGTTGTTTGTTGTTTGTTCTTCGTTGTTTGTTGTTTGTTGTTTGTTGTTTGTTGTTTGTTGTTTGTTGTTTGTTGTTTGTTGTTTGTTGTTTGTTGTTTGTTGTTTGTTGTTTGTTGTTTGTTGTTTGTTGTTTGTTGTTTGTTGTTTGTTGTTTGTTGTTCGTTGTTTGTTGTTCGTTGTTTGTTGTTCGTTGTTTGTTGTTCGTTGTTTGTTGTTCGTTGTTCGTTGTTCGTTGTTCGTTGTTTGTTGTTCGTTGTTCGTTGTTTGTTGTTCGTTGTTTGTTGTTCGTTGTTTTCGTTGTTTGTTGTTTTGTTGTTTGTTGTTTGTTGTTTGTTGTTTGTTGTTTGTTGTTTGTTGTTTGTTGTTTGTTGTTTGTTGTTTGTTGTTTGTTGTTTGTTGTCTTGTTGTTTGTTGTTTGTTGTTTGTTGTTTGTTGTTTGTTGTTTGTTGTTTGTTGTTTGTTGTTTGTTGTTTGTTGTTTGTTGTTTGTTGTTTGTTGTTTGTTGTTTGTTGTTTGTTGTTTGTTGTTTGTTGTTTGTTGTTTGTTGTTTGTTGTTTGTTGTTTGTTGTTGTTGTTTGTTGTTTGTTGTTTGTTGTTTGTTGTTTGTTGTTTGTTGTTTGTTGTTTGTTGTTTGTTGTTTGTTGTTTGTTGTTTGTTGTTTGTTGTTTGTTGTTTGTTGTTTGTTGTTTGTTGTTTGTTGTTTGTTTGTTGTTTGTTGTTTGTTGTTTGTTGTTTGTTGTTTGTTGTTTGTTGTTTGTTGTTTGTTGTTTGTTGTTTGTTGTTTGTTGTTTGTTGTTTGTTGTTTGTTGTTTGTTGTTTGTTGTTTGTTGTTTGTTGTTTTGTTGTTTGTTGTTTGTTGTTTGTTGTTTGTTGTTTGTTGTTTGTTGTTTGTTGTTTGTTGTTTGTTGTTTGTTGTTTGTTGTTTGTTGTTTGTTGTTTGTTGTTTGTTGTTTGTTGTTTGTTGTTTGTTGTTTGTTGTTTGTTGTTTGTTGTTTGTTGTTTGTTGTTTGTTGTTTGTTGTTTGTTGTTTGTTGTTTGTTGTTTGTTGTTTGTTGTTTGTTGTTTGTTGTTTGTTGTTTGTTGTTTGTTGTTTGTTGTTTGTTGTTTGTTGTTTGTTGTTTGTTGTTTGTTGTTTGTTGTTTGTTGTTTGTTGTTTGTTGTTTGTTGTTTGTTGTTTGTTGTTTGTTGTTTGTTGTTTGTTGTTTGTTGTTTGTTGTTTGTTGTTTGTTGTTTGTTGTTTGTTGTTTGTTGTTTGTTGTTTGTTGTTTGTTGTTTGTTGTTTGTTGTTTGTTGTTTGTTGTTTGTTGTTTGTTGTTTGTTGTTGTTGTTGTTGTTTGTTGTTTGTTGTTTGTTGTTTGTTGTTCGTTGTTCGTTGTTTGTTGTTTGTTGTTTGTTGTTTGTTGTTTGTTGTTTGTTGTTTGTTGTTCGTTGTTGTTGTTTGTTGTTTGTTGTTTGTTGTTTGTTGTTTGTTGTTTGTTGTTTGTTGTTTGTTGTTTGTTGTTTGTTGTTTGTTGTTTGTTGTTTGTTGTTTGTTGTTTGTTGTTTGTTGTTTGTTGTTTGTTGTTGTTGTTTGTTGTTTGTTGTTTGTTGTTTGTTGTTTGTTGTTTGTTGTTTGTTGTTTGTTGTTTGTTGTTTGTTGTTTGTTGTTTGTTGTTTGTTGTTTGTTGTTTGTTGTTTGTTGTTTGTTGTTTGTTGTTTGTTGTTTGTTGTTTGTTGTTTGTTGTTTGTTGTTTGTTGTTTGTTGTTTGTTGTTTGTTGTTTGTTGTTTGTTGTTTGTTGTTTGTTGTTTGTTGTTTGTTGTTTGTTGTTTGTTGTTTGTTGTTTGTTGTTTGTTGTTTGTTGTTTGTTGTTTGTTGTTTGTTGTTTGTTGTTTGTTGTTTGTTGTTTGTTGTTTGTTGTTTGTTGTTTGTTGTTTGTTGTTTGTTGTTTGTTGTTTGTTGTTTGTTGTTTGTTGTTTGTTGTTTGTTGTTTGTTGTTTGTTGTTTGTTGTTTGTTGTTTGTTGTTTGTTGTTTGTTGTTTGTTGTTTGTTGTTTGTTGTTTGTTGTTTGTTGTTTGTTGTTTGTTGTTTGTTGTTTGTTGTTTGTTGTTTGTTGTTTGTTGTTTGTTGTTTGTTGTTGTTGTTTGTTGTTGTTGTTTGTTGTTTGTTGTTTGTTGTTTGTTGTTTGTTGTTTGTTGTTTGTTGTTTGTTGTTTGTGTTTGTTGTTTGTTGTTTGTTGTTTGTTGTTTGTTGTTTGTTGTTTGTTGTTTGTTGTTTGTTGTTTGTTGTTTGTTGTTTGTTGTTTGTTGTTTGTTGTTTGTTGTTTGTTGTTTGTTGTTTGTTGTTTGTTGTTTGTTGTTTGTTGTTTGTTGTTTGTTGTTTGTTGTTTGTTGTTTGTTGTTTGTTGTTTGTTGTTTGTTGTTTGTTGTTGTGTTTGTTGTTTGTTGTTGTTGTTTGTTGTTTGTTGTTTGTTGTTTGTTGTTTGTTGTTTGTTGTTTGTTGTTTGTTGTTTGTTGTTTGTTGTTTGTTGTTTGTTGTTTGTTGTTTGTTGTTTGTTGTTTGTTGTTTGTTGTTTGTTGTTTGTTGTTTGTTGTTTGTTGTTTGTTGTTTGTTGTTTGTTGTTTGTTGTTTGTTGTTTGTTGTTGTTGTTTGTTGTTTGTTGTTTGTTGTTTGTTGTTGTTGTTTGTTGTTTGTTGTTTGTTGTTTGTTGTTTGTTGTTTGTTGTTTGTTGTTTGTTGTTTGTTGTTTGTTGTTTGTTGTTTGTTGCTTGTTGTTTGTTGCTTGTTGTTTGTTGCTTGTTGTTTGTTGCTTGTTGTTTGTTGCTTGTTGTTTGTTGCTTGTTGTTTGTTGCTTGTTGTTTGTTGCTTGTTGTTTGTTGCTTGTTGTTTGTTGTTTGTTGCTTGTTGTTTGTTGTTTGTTGTTTGTTGCTTGTTGCTTGTTGTTTGTTGTTTGTTGTTTGTTGTTTGTTGTTTGTTGTTTGTTGTTTGTTGTTTGTTGTTTGTTGTTTGTTGTTTGTTGTTTGTTGTTTGTTGTTTGTTGTTTGTTGTTTGTTGTTTGTTGTTTGTTGTTTGTTGTTTGTTTTGTTGTTTGTTGTTTGTTGTTTGTTGTTTGTTGTTTGTTGTTTGTTGTTTGTTGTTTGTTGTTTGTTGTTTGTTGTTTGTTGTTTGTTGTTTGTTGTTTGTTGTTTGTTGTTTGTTGTTTGTTGTTTGTTGTTTGTTGTTTGTTGTTTGTTGTTTGTTGTTTGTTGTTTGTTGTTTGTTGTTTGTTGTTTGTTGTTTGTTGTTTGTTGTTTGTTGTTTGTTGTTTGTTGTTTGTTGTTTGTTGTTGTTGTTTGTTGTTTGTTGTTTGTTGTTGTTGTTTGTTGTTGTTGTTTGTTGTTCGTTGTTTGTTGTTCGTTGTTGTTGTCGTTGTTCGTTGTTGTTGTTCGTTGTTTGTTGTTCGTTGTTCGTTGTTTTGTTCGTTGTTTGTTGTTCGTTGTTCGTTGTTTGTTGTTTGTTGTTTCGTTGTTCGTTGTTTGTTGTTTGTTGTTTGTTGTTTGTTGTTTGTTGTTTGTTGTTTGTTGTTTGTTGTTTGTTGTTTGTTGTTTGTTGTTTGTTGTTTGTTGTTTGTTGTTTGTTGTTTGTTGTTTGTTGTTTGTTGTTTGTTGTTTGTTGTTTGTTGTTTGTTGTTTGTTGTTTGTTGTTTGTTGTTTGTTGTTTGTTGTTTGTTGTTTGTTGTTTGTTGTTTGTTGTTTGTTGTTTGTTGTTTGTTGTTTGTTGTTTGTTGTTTGTTGTTTGTTGTTTGTTGTTTGTTGTTTGTTGTTTGTTGTTTGTTGTTTGTTGTTTGTTGTTTGTTGTTTGTTGTTTGTTGTTTGTTGTTTGTTGTTTGTTGTTTGTTGTTTGTTGTTTGTTGTTTGTTGTTTGTTGTTTGTTGTTTGTTGTTTGTTGTTTGTTGTTTGTTGTTTGTTGTTTGTTGTTTGTTGTTTGTTGTTTGTTGTTTGTTGTTTGTTGTTTGTTGTTTGTTGTTTGTTGTTTGTTGTTTGTTGTTTGTTGTTTGTTGTTTGTTGTTTGTTGTTTGTTGTTTGTTGTTTGTTGTTTGTTGTTTGTTGTTTGTTGTTTGTTGTTTGTTGTTTGTTGTTTGTTGTTTGTTGTTTGTTGTTTGTTGTTTGTTGTTTGTTGTTTGTTGTTTGTTGTTTGTTGTTTGTTGTTTTGTTTGTTTTGTTGTTTGTTGTTTGTTGTTTGTTGTTTGTTGTTGTTGTTTGTTGTTTGTTGTTTGTTGTTTGTTGTTTGTTGTTGTTGTTTGTTGTTGTTGTTTGTTGTTTGTTGTTTGTTGTTTGTTGTTTGTTGTTTGTTGTTTGTTGTTTGTTGTTTGTTGTTTGTTGTTTGTTGTTTGTTGTTTGTTGTTTGTTGTTTGTTGTTTGTTGTTTGTTGTTTGTTGTTTGTTGTTTGTTGTTTGTTGTTTGTTGTTTGTTGTTTGTTGTTTGTTGTTTTGTTGTTTGTTGTTTGTTGTTTGTTGTTTGTTGTTTGTTGTTTGTTGTTTGTTGTTTGTTGTTTGTTGTTTGTTGTTTGTTGTTTGTTGTTTGTTGTTTGTTGTTTGTTGTTTGTTGTTTGTTGTTTGTTGTTTGTTGTTTGTTGTTTGTTGTTTGTTGTTTGTTGTTTGTTGTTTGTTGTTTGTTGTTTGTTGTTTGTTGTTTGTTGTTTGTTGTTTGTTGTTTGTTGTTTGTTGTTTGTTGTTTGTTGTTTGTTGTTTGTTGTTTGTTGTTTGTTGTTTGTTGTTTGTTGTTTGTTGTTTGTTGTTTGTTGTTTGTTGTTTGTTGTTTGTTGTTTGTTGTTTGTTGTTTGTTGTTTGTTGTTTGTTGTTTGTTGTTTGTTGTTTGTTGTTTGTTGTTTGTTGTTTGTTGTTTGTTGTTTGTTGTTTGTTGTTTGTTGTTTGTTGTTTGTTGTTTGTTGTTTTGTTGTTTGTTGTTTGTTGTTTGTTGTTTGTTGTTTGTTGTTTGTTGTTTGTTGTTTGTTGTTTGTTGTTTGTTGTTTGTTGTTTGTTGTTTGTTGTTTGTTGTTTGTTGTTTGTTGTTTGTTGTTTGTTGTTTGTTGTTTGTTGTTTGTTGTTTGTTGTTTGTTGTTTGTTGTTTGTTGTTTGTTGTTTGTTGTTTGTTGTTTGTTGTTTGTTGTTTGTTGTTTGTTGTTTGTTGTTTGTTGTTTGTTGTTTGTTGTTTGTTGTTTGTTGTTTGTTGTTTGTTGTTTGTTGTTTGTTGTTTGTTGTTTGTTGTTTGTTGTTTGTTGTTTGTTGTTTGTTGTTTGTTGTTTGTTGTTTGTTGTTTGTTGTTTGTTGTTTGTTGTTTGTTGTTTGTTGTTTGTTGTTTGTTGTTTGTTGTTTGTTGTTTGTTGTTTGTTGTTTGTTGTTTGTTGTTTGTTGTTTGTTGTTTGTTGTTTGTTGTTTGTTGTTTGTTGTTTGTTGTTTGTTGTTTGTTGTTTGTTGTTTGTTGTTTGTTGTTTGTTGTTTGTTGTTTGTTGTTTGTTGTTTGTTGTTTGTTGTTTGTTGTTTGTTGTTTGTTGTTTGTTGTTTGTTGTTTGTTGTTTGTTGTTTGTTGTTTGTTGTTTGTTGTTTGTTGTTTGTTGTTTGTTGTTTGTTGTTTGTTGTTTGTTGTTTGTTGTTTGTTGTTTGTTGTTTGTTGTTTGTTGTTTGTTGTTTGTTGTTTGTTGTTTGTTGTTTGTTGTTTGTTGTTTGTTGTTTGTTGTTTGTTGTTTGTTGTTTGTTGCTTGTTGTTTGTTGTTTGTTGCTTGTTGTTTGTTGTTTGTTGTTTGTTGCTTGTTGTTTGTTGTTTGTTGTTTTTGTTTGTTTTTTGTTTGTTGTTTTTTTGTTGTTTGTTGTTTGTTGCTTGTTGTTTGTTGTTTGTTGTTTGTTGCTTGTTGCTTGTTGTTTGTTGTTTGTTGTTTGTTGTTTGTTGTTTGTTGTTTGTTGTTTGTTGTTTGTTGTTTGTTGTTTGTTGTTTGTTGTTTGTTGTTTGTTGTTTGTTGTTTGTTGTTTGTTGTTTGTTGTTTGTTGTTTGTTGTTTGTTGTTTGTTGTTTGTTGTTTGTTGTTTGTTGTTTGTTGTTTGTTGTTTGTTGTTTGTTGTTTGTTGTTTGTTGTTTGTTGTTTGTTGTTTGTTGTTTGTTGTTTGTTGTTTGTTGTTTGTTGTTTGTTGTTTGTTGTTTGTTGTTGTTGTTTGTTGTTTGTTGTTTGTTGTTTGTTGTTTGTTGTTTGTTGTTTGTTGTTTGTTGTTTGTTGTTTGTTGTTTGTTGTTTGTTGTTTGTTGTTTGTTGTTTGTTGTTTGTTGTTTGTTGTTTGTTGTTTGTTGTTTGTTGTTTGTTGTTTGTTGTTTTGTTTGTTTGTTGTTTGTTGTTTGTTGTTTGTTGTTTGTTGTTTGTTTGTTTGTTGTTTGTTGTTTGTTGTTTGTTGTTTGTTGTTTGTTGTTTGTTGTTGTTGTTTGTTGTTTGTTGTTTGTTGTTTGTTGTTTGTTGTTTGTTGTTTGTTGTTTGTTGTTTGTTGTTTGTTGTTTGTTGTTTGTTGTTTGTTGTTTGTTGTTTGTTGTTTGTTGTTTGTTGTTTGTTGTTTGTTGTTTGTTGTTTGTTGTTTGTTGTTTGTTGTTTGTTGTTGTTGTTTGTTGTTTGTTGTTT
>NW_027477684.1:0-60733 GCF_051020955.1 Megalopta genalis | reverse complement strand
GGAGTAGAAGGTTTAACTACCAATGCATGCGAAACACTTGATTTAGCTTCAAATCAATGCGGAACACAAGGTTTAGCTTCAAATGCATGCGAAACACATGATTTAGCTTCATATCAATGCGGAGTAGAAGGTTTAGCTTCAAATCAATGCGGAGTAGAAGGTTTAGCTTCAAATGCATGCGAAACACATGATTTAGCTTCAAATCAATGCGAAATAGAAGGTTCAGCTTCAAATGCATGCGAAACACATGATTCAGCTTCAAATCAATGCGGAGTAGAAGGTTTAGCTTCAAATGCATGCGAAACACATGATTTAGCTTCAAATCAATGAGGAGTAGAAGGTTTAACTACCAATGCATGCGAGACACATGATTCAGCTTCAAATCAATGCGGAGTAGAAGGTTTAGCTTCAAATGCATGCGAAACACATGAGTTATCTTCAAATACTTGAGATAAAAATGATTTAGCTTCAACTGCATGCGAAACAAACGAGATCGCATCAAATACATGCGAAACACATGATTTAGCTTCAAATCAATGCGGAGTGGAAGGTTTAGCTTCAAATGCATGCGAACACATGAGTTAGCTTCAAATCAATGCGAAGTAGAAGGTTTTGCTTCGAATGCATGCGAAATACATGAATTAACTTCAAATCAATGCGGAGTAGAAGGTTTTGCTTGAACTTCATGCGAAACACATGATTTATCTTCAAATCAATGCGAAGTAGAAGGTTTAGCTTCAAATGCATACGAAACACATGATTTTGCTTCAAATCAATGCGGAGTTGAAGGTTTTGCTTCAAATGCATGCGAAACACTTGATTTAGCTTCAAATCAATGCGGAACACAAGGTTTAACTTCCAATGCATGCGAAACACATGAGTTAGCGTCAAATCAATGCGGAACAGAAGGTTTAGCTTCAAATGCATGCGAAACACATGATTTAGATTCAAATCAATGCGGAGTAGAAGGTTTAGCTTCAAATGCATTCGAAACACATGAGTTAGCTTCAAATCAATCCGGAATATATGGATTAGCTTCAAATGCATGCGAAACACATGGTTTAGCTTCAAATCAATGCGGAGTAGAAGGTTTCACTTCCAATGCATGCGAAACACATGAGTTAGCGTCAAATCAATGCAGAGTAGAAGGTTTAACTTCCAATGCATGCGAAACACATGAGTTAGTGTCACATCAATGCGGAACAGAAGGTTTAGCTTCAAATGCATGCGAAACACATGATTTAGCTTCAAATCAATGCGGAGTAGAAGGTTTAGCTTCAAATGCATGCGAAACACATGATTTAGCTTCAAATCAATGCGGAACACAAGGTTTAGCTTCAAATGCATACGAAACACATGATTTAGCTTCATATCAATGAGGAGTAGAAGGTTTAGCTTCAAATCCATGCGAAACACATGACTTAGCTTTAAATCAATGTGGAGTAGAAGGTTTAGCTTCAAATGCATGCGAAACACATGATTTAGCTTCAAATCAATGCCAAATAGAAGGTTTAGCTTCGAATGCAGGGGTAACAAATGATTTAGCTTCAAATCAATGTGGAGTAGAAGGTTTAGCTTCAAATGCATGCGAAACACGTGATTTAGCTTCAAATCAATGCCTAATAGAAGGTTCAGCTTCAAATGCATGAGTAACAAATGATTTTGCTTCAAATCAATGCGGAGTAGAAGGTTTTGTTTCAACTCCATGCGAAACACATGATTTAGTTTCAAATCAATGCGAAGTAGAAGGTTTAACTTCAAATGCTTGCGAAACACATGAGTTAGCTTCAAATCAATGCGGAATAGAAGGTTTAGCTTCAAATGCATGCGAAACACATGATTTAGATTCAAATCAATGCGGAGTAGAAGGTTTAGCTTCAAATGCATTCGAAACACATGAGTTAGCTTCAAATCAATCCGGAATATATGGATTAGCTTCAAATGCATGCGAAACACATGATTTAGCTTCAAATCAATGCGGAGTAGAAGGTTTATCTTCAAATGCATGCGAAACACATGATTTAGCTTCAAATCAATGCGGAGTAGAAGGTTTAGCTTCAAATGCATGCGAAACACATGAGTTAGCTTCAAATCAATCCGGAATATATGGTTTAGCTTCAAATGCATGCGAAACACATGATTTAGCTTCAAATCAATGCGGAGTAGAAGGTTTAGCTTCAAATGCATTCGAAACACATGAGTTAGCTTCAAATCAATCCGGAATATATGGATTAGCTTCAAATGCATGCGAAACACATGATTTAGCTTCAAATCAATGCCGAATAGAAGGTTTAACTTCCAATGCATGCGAAACACATGATTTAGCTTCAAATGAATGCGGAATAGAAGGTTTAGCTTCAAATGCATGCGTAACAAATGATTTAGCTTCAAATCAATGTGGAGTAGAAGGTTTAGCTTCAAATGCATGCGAAACACGTGATTTAGCTTCAAATCAATGCCTAATAGAAGGTTTAGCTTCCAATGCATGAGTAACAAATGATTTTGCTTCAAATCAATGCTGAGTAGAAGGTTTTGTTTCAACTCCATGCGAAACACATGAGTTATCTTCAAATACTTGAGATATAAAATGATATAGCTTCAACTGCATGCGAAACAAACGAGATCGCATCAAATCCATGCGAAACACATTACTTGGCTTCAAATCAATGCGGAGTAGAAGGTTTAGCTTCAAATGCATGCGAAACACATGATTTAGCTTCAAATCAATGCGGAGTAGAAGGTTTAGCTTCAAATGCATGCGAAAATAATGATTTAGCTTCAAATCAATGCGGAGTAGAAGGTTTAGCTTCAAATGCATGCGAAACACATGAGTTATCTTCAAATCCTTGAGATATAAATGATTTAGCTTCAACTGCATGCGAAACAAACGAGATCGCATCAAATACATGCGAAACACATGACTTGGCTTCAAATCAATGCGGAATAGAAGGTTTAGCTTCAAATACATGCGAAACACATGATTTAGATTCAAGTCAATGCGGAGTAGAAGGTTTAGCTTCAAATGCATGCGAAACACATGAGTTAGGTTCAAATCAATGCGGAATATAAGGTTTAGCTTCAAATGCATGCGAAACACATGATTTTGCATCAAATCAATGCCGAATAGAAGGTTTAGCTTCAAATGCAGGCGTAACAAATGATTTTGCTTCAAATCAATGCGAAGTAGAAGGTTTTGCTTCAAATGCATGCGAAACACATGATTTAGCTTCAAATCAATGCGGAGTAGAAGGTTTAGCTTCAAATGCATGCGAAACACATGATTTAGCTTCAAATCAATGCCGATATAGAAGGTTTTGCTTCAAATGCATGCGTAACAAATGATTTTTCTTCAAATCAATGCGAATTAGAAGGTTTAGCTTCAAATGCATGCGAAACACCTGATTTAGATTCAAATCAATGCGGAGTAGAAGGTTTAGCTTCAAATGCATGCGAAACACATGAGTTAGCTTCAAATCAATCCGGAATATATGGTTTAGCTTCAAATGCATGCGAAACACATGATTTAGCTTCAAATCAATGCGAAGTAGAAAGTTTAGCTTCAAATGCATGCGAAACACATGAGTTAGCTTCAAATCAATCCGGAATATATGGTTTAGCTTCAAATGCATGCGAAACACATGATTTAGCTTCAAATCAATGCGAAGTAGAAGGTTTTGCTTCAAATCCATGCGAAACACATGACTTAGCTTCAAATCAATGTGGAGGGGAAGGTTTAGCTTCAAATGCATGCGAATCACATGATTTAGCTTCAAATCAATGCCGAATAGAAGGTTTAGCTTCAAATGCAGGCGTAACAAATGATTTTGCTTCAAATCAATGCGAAGTAGAAGGTTTTGCTTCAAATGCATGCGAAACACATGATTTAGCTTCAAATCAATGCGGAGTAGAAGGTTTAGCTTCAAATGCATGCGAAAACACATGATTTAGCTTCAAATCAATGCCGAATAGAAGGTTTAGCTTCAAATGCATGCGTAACAAATGATTTTTCTTCAAATAAATGCGAAGTAGAAGGTTTAGCTTCAAATGCATGCGAAACACTTGATTTAGATTCAAATCAATGCGGAGTAGAAGGTTTAGCTTCAAATGCATGCGAAACACATGAGTTAGCTTCAAATCAATCCGGAATATATGGTTTAGCTTCAAATGCATGCGAAACACATGATTTAGCTTCAAATCAATGCGAAGTAGAAGGTTTAGCTTCAAATGCATGCGAAACACATGAGTTAGCTTCAAATCAATCCGGAATATATGGTTTAGCTTCAAATGCATGCGAAACACATGATTTAGCTTCAAATCAATGCGAAGTAGAAGGTTTTGCTTCAAATCCATGCGAAACACATGACTTAGCTTCAAATCAATGTGGAGGAGAAGGTTTAGCTTCAAATGCATGCGAATCACATGATTTAGCTTCAAATCAATGCCGAATAGAAGGTTTAGCTTCAAATGCATGCGTAACAAATGATTTTGCTTCAAATCAATGCGGAGTGTAAGGTTTAGCTTCGAATGCATGCGAAACATATGATTTAGCTTCAAATCAATGCGGAGTAGAAGGTTTATTTTCTAATGCATGCGAAACACATTAGTTTGCTTCAAATCAATGCGGAATATAAGGTTTAGCTTCAAATGCATGCGAAGCACATGATTTAGATTCAAATCAATGCGGAGTAGAAGGTTTAGCTTCAAATGCATTCGAAACACATGAGTTAGCTTCAAATCAATCCGGAGTAGAAGGTTTAACTTCCAATGCATGCGAAACACATGAGTTAGCGTCAAATCAATGCGGAATAGAAGGTTTAGCTTCAAATGCATGCGAAACACATGATTTAGGTTCAAATCAATGCGGAGTAGAAGGTTTAACTTCCAATGCATGCGAAACACATGAGTTAGTGGTCACATCAATGCGGAATAGAAGGTTTAGATTCAAATGCATGCGAAACACATGATTTAGCTTCAAATCAATGCGGAGTGGAAGGTTTAGCTTCAAATGCATGCGAAACACATGATTTAGCTTCAAATCAATGCGGTATAGAAGGTTTAGCTTCAAATGCATGCGAAACACATGATTTAGCCTCAAATCACTGCGGAGTAGAAGGTTTAGCTTCAAATGCATGCTAAACACATGAGTTATCTTCAAATACTTGAGATATAAATGATATAGCTTCAACTGCATGCGAAACAAACGAGATCGCATCAAATCCATGCGAAACACATTACTTGGCTTCAAATCAATGCGGAGTAGAAGGTTTAGCTTCAAATGCATGCGAAACACATGATTTAGCTTCAAATCAATGCGGAGTAGAAGGTTTAGCTTCAAATGCATGCGAAACACATGATTTAGCTTCAAATCAATGCGGAATAGAAGGTTTAGCTTCAAATGCATGCGAAACACATGATTTAGCTTCAAATCAATGCGGAGTAGAAGGTTTAGCTTCAAATGCATGCGAAACACATGAGTTATCTTCAAATACTTGAGATATAAATGATTTAGCTTCAACTGCATGCGAAACAAACGAGATCGCATCAAATACAAGCGAAACACATGACTTGGCTTTAAATCAATGCGGTGTAGAAGGTTTAGCTTCAAATGCATGCGAAACACATGATTTAGCTTCAAATCAATGCGGAGTAGAAGGTTTAACTTCAAATGCATGCGAAACACATGAGTTAGCTTCAAATCAATGCGGAATAGAAGGTTTAGCTTCAAATACATGCGAAACACATGATTTAGATTCAAATCAATGCGGAGTAGAAGGTTTAGCTTCAAATGCATGCGAAACACATGAGTTAGGTTCAAATCAATGCGGAATATAAGGTTTAGCTTCAAATGCATGCGTAACAAATGATTTTGCTTCAAATCAATGCGGAGTAGAAGGTTTTGCTTCAACTCCATGCGAAACACATGATTTAGCTTCAAATCAATGCGAAGTAGAAGGTTTTGCTTCAAATGCATGCGAAACACATGATTTAGCTTCAAATCAATGCGGAGAAGAAGGTTTAGCTTCAAATGCATGCGAAACACATGATTTAGCTTCAAATCAATGCCGAATAGAAGGTTTAGCTTCAAATGCATGCGTAACAAATGATTTTTCTTCAAATCAATGCGAAGTAGAAGGTTTAGCTTCAAATGCATGCGAAACACTTGATTTAGCTTGAAATCTATGTGGAGTAGAAGGTTTAGCTTCAAATGCTTGCGAAACACATGATTTAGATTCATATCAATGAGGAGTAGAAGGTTTAGCTTCAAATGCATACGAACACATGAGTTAGCTTCAAATCAATGCGAAGTAGAAGGTTTAGCTTCAAATGCATTCGAAACACATGAGTTAGCTTCAAATCAATCCGGAATATATGGTTTAGCTTCAAATGCATGCGAAACACGTGATATAGCTTCAAATCAATGCGAAGTAGAAGGTTTAGCTTCAAATGCATGCGAAACACATGTTTTAGTTTTAAATCAATGCGGAGTAGAAGGTTTATCTTCAAATGCATGCGAAACACATGATTTAGCTTCAAATCAATGCGGAGTGGAAGGTTTAACTTCCAATGCATGCGAAACACATGAGTTAGTGTCACATCAATGCGGAATAGAAGGTTTAGCTTCAAATGCATGCGAAACACATGATTTAGCTTCAAATCAATGCGGAGTAGAAGGTTTAGCTTCAAATGCATGCGAAACACATGAGTTAGCTTCAAATCAATGCGGAATATAAGGTTTAGATTCAAATGCATGCGAAACACATGATTTAGCTTCAAATCAGTGAGGAGTGGAAGGTTTAGCTTCAAATGCATGCGAAACACATGATATAGCTTCAAATCAATGCGAAGTAGAAGGTTTAGCTTCAAATGCATGCGAAACACATGTTTTAGTTTTAAATCAATGCGGAGTAGAAGGTTTATCTTCAAATGCATGCGAAACACATGATTTAGCTTCAAATCAATGCGGAGTAGAAGGTTTAGCTTCAAATGCATGCGAAACACATGAGTTAGCTTCAAATCAATCCGGAATATATGGTTTAGCTTCAAATGCATGCGAAACACATGATTTAGCTTCAAATCAATGCGAAGTAGAAGGTTTTGCTTCAAATCCATGCGAAAAACATGACTTAGCTTCAAATCAATGTGGAGTAGAAGGTTTAGCTTCAAATGCATGCGACTCACATGATTTAGCTTCAAATAAATGCCGAATAGAAGGTTTAGCTTCAAATGCATGCGTAACAAATGATTTTGCTTCAAATCAATGCGGAGTGTAAGGTTTAGCTTCGAATGCATGCGAAACACATGATTTAGCTTCAAATCAATGCGGAGTAGAAGGTTTATTTTCTAATGCATGCGAAACACATTAGTTTGCTTCAAATCAATGCGGAATAGAAGGTTTAGCTTCAAATGCATGCGAAGCACATGGTTTAGCTTTAAATCAATGCGGAGTAGAGGGTTTAGCTTCAAATGCATGCGAAACACATGATTTAGCTTCAAATCAATGCCGAGTAGAAGGTTTAACTTCCAATGCATGCGAAACACATGAGTTAGCGTCAAATCAATGCGGAACACAAGGTTTAGCTTCAAATGCATTCGAAACACATGAGTTAGCTTCAAATCAAACCGGAATATATGGTTTAGCTTCAAATGCATGCGAAACACATGATTTAGCTTCAAATCAATGCGAAGTAGAAGGTTTAGCTTCAAATGCATGCGAAACACATGTTTTAGCTTTAAATCAATGCGGAGTAGAAGGTTTAGCTTCAAATGCATGCGAAACATATGATTTAGCTTCAAATCAATGCGGAGTAGAAGGTTTAACTTCCAATGCATGCGAAACACATGAGTTAGCGTCAAATCAATGCGGAATAGAAGGTTTAGCTTCAGATGCATGCGAAACACATGAGTTATCTTCAAATACTTGAGATATAAATGATTTAGCTTCAACTGCATGCGAAACAAACGAGATCGCATCAAATACAAGCGAAACACATGACTTGGCTTTAAATCAATGCGGTGTAGAAGGTTTAGCTTCAAATGCATGCGAAACACATGATTTAGCTTCAAATCAATGCGGAGTAGAAGGTTTAACTTCAAATGCATGCGAAACACATGAGTTAGCTTCAAATCAATGCGGAATAGAAGGTTTAGCTTCAAATACATGCGGAACACATGAGTTATCTTCAAATACTTGAGATATAAATGATTTAGCTTCAACTGCATGCGAAACAAACGAGATCGCATCAAATACATGCGAAACACATGACTTGGCTTCAAATCAATGCGGTGTAGAAGGTTTAGCTTCAAATGCATGCGAGACACATGATTTAGCTTCAAATCAATGCGGAGTAGAAGGTTTAACTTCAAATGCATGCGAAACACATGAGTTAGCTTCAAATCAATGCGGAATAGAAGGTTTAGCTTCAAATACATGCGAAACACATGATTTAGCTTCATATGAATCAGGAGTAGAAGGTTTAGCTTCAAATGCATGCGAAACAAATGTTTCAGTTTTAAATCAATGCGGAGTAGAAGGTTTATCTTCAAATGCATGCGAAACACATGATTTAGCTTCAAATCAATGAGGAGTAGAAGGTTTAACTACCAATGCATGCGAAACACTTGATTTAGCTTCAAATCAATGCGGAACACAAGGTTTAGCTTCAAATGCATGCGAAACACATGATTTAGCTTCATATCAATGCGGAGTAGAAGGTTTAGCTTCAAATCAATGCGGAGTAGAAGGTTTAGCTTCAAATGCATGCGAAACACATGATTTAGCTTCAAATCAATGCGAAATAGAAGGTTCAGCTTCAAATGCATGCGAAACACATGATTCAGCTTCAAATCAATGCGGAGTAGAAGGTTTAGCTTCAAATGCATGCGAAACACATGATTTAGCTTCAAATCAATGAGGAGTAGAAGGTTTAACTACCAATGCATGCGAGACACATGATTCAGCTTCAAATCAATGCGGAGTAGAAGGTTTAGCTTCAAATGCATGCGAAACACATGAGTTATCTTCAAATACTTGAGATAAAAATGATTTAGCTTGAACTGCATGCGAAACAAACGAGATCGCATCAAATACATGCGAAACACATGATTTAGCTTCAAATCAATGCGGAGTGGAAGGTTTAGCTTCAAATGCATGCGAACACATGAGTTAGCTTCAAATCAATGCGAAGTAGAAGGTTTTGCTTCGAATGCATGCGAAACACATGAATTAACTTCAAATCAATGCGGAGTAGAAGGTTTTGCTTGAACTTCATGCGAAACACATGATTTATCTTCAAATCAATGCGAAGTAGAAGGTTTAGCTTCAAATGCATACGAACACATGATTTTGCTTCAAATCAATGCGGAGTTGAAGGTTTTGCTTCAAATGCATGCGAAACACTTGATTTAGCTTCAAATCAATGCGGAACACAAGGTTTAACTTCCAATGCATGCGAAACACATGAGTTAGCGTCAAATCAATGCGGAACAGAAGGATTAGCTTCAAATGCATGCGAAACACATGATTTAGATTCAAATCAATGCGGAGTAGAAGGTTTAGCTTCAAATGCATTCGAAACACATGAGTTAGCTTCAAATCCATCCGGAATATATTGGATTAGCTTCAAATGCATGCGAAACACATGGTTTAGCTTCAAATCAATGCGGAGTAGAAGGTTTCACTTCCAATGCATGCGAAACACATGAGTTAGCGTCAAATCAATGCAGAGTAGAAGGTTTAACTTCCAATGCATGCGAAACACATGAGTTAGTGTCACATCAATGCGGACAGAAGGTTTAGCTTCAAATGCATGCGAAACACATGATTTAGCTTCAAATCAATGCGGAGTAGAAGGTTTAGCTTCAAATGCATGCGAAACACATGATTTAGCTTCAAATCAATGCGGAACACAAGGTTTAGCTTCAAATGCATACGAAACACATGATTTAGCTTCATATCAATGAGGAGTAGAAGGTTTAGCTTCAAATCCATGCGAAACACATGACTTAGCTTTAAATCAATGTGGAGTAGAAGGTTAGCTTCAAATGCATGCGAAAACACATGATTTAGCTTCAAATCAATGCCAAATAGAAGGTTTAGCTTCGAATGCAGGGTCACAAATGATTTAGCTTCAAATCAATGTGGAGTAGAAGGTTTAGCTTCAAATGCATGCGAGACACGTGATTTAGCTTCAAATCAATGCCTAATAGAAGGTTCAGCTTCAAATGCATGAGTAACAAATGATTTTGCTTCAAATCAATGCGGAGTAGAAGGTTTTGTTTCAACTCCATGCGAAACACATGATTTAGTTTCAAATCAATGCGAAGTAGAAGGTTTAACTTCAAATGCTTGCGAAACACATGATTTAGCTTCAATTCAATGCGGAGTGGAAGGTTTAGTTTCAAATGCATGCGAAACACATGATTTAGCTTCAAATCAATGCGGTATAGAAGGTTTAGCTTCAAATGCATGCGAAACACATGATTTAGCTTCAAATCAATGCGGAGTAGAAGGTTTAGCTTCAAATGCATGCTAAACACATGAGTTATCTTCAAATACTGGAGATATAAATGATATAGCTTCAACTGCATGCGAAACAAACGAGATCGCATCAAATCCATGCGAAACACATTACTTGGCTTCAAATCAATGCGGAGTAGAAGGTTTTAGCTTCAAATGCATGCGAAACACATGATTTAGCTTCAAATCAATGCGGAGTAGAACGTTTAGCTTCAAATGCATGCGAAACACATGATTTAGCTTCAAATCAATGCGGAATAGAAGGTTTAGCTTCAAATGCATGCGAAACACATGATTTAGCTTCAAATCAATGCGGAGTAGAAGGTTTAGCTTCAAATGCATGCGAAACACATGAGTTAGCTTCAAATCAATGCGGAGTAGAAGGTTTAACTTCCAATGCATGCGAAACACATGAGTTAGTGTCACATCAATGCGGAATAGAAGTTTTAGCTTCAAATGCATGCGAAACACATGAGTTAGCTTCAAATCAAGGCGGAATATAAGGTTTAGATTCAAATGCATGCGAAACACATGATTTAGCTTCAAATCAGTGCGGAGTGGAAGGTTTAGCTTCAAATGCATGCGAAACACATGATATAGCTTCAAATCAATGCGAAGTAGAAGGTTTAGCTTCAAATGCATGCGAAACACATGTTTTAGTTTTAAATCAATGCGGAGTAGAACGTTTATCTTCAAATGCATGCGAAACACATGATTTAGCTTCAAATCAATGCGGAGTAGAAGGTTTAGCTTCAAATGCATGCGAAACACATGAGTTAGCTTCAAATCAATCCGGAATATATGGTTTAGCTTCAAATGCATGCGAAACACATGATATAGCTTCAAATCAATGCGAAGTAGAAGGTTTTGCTTCAATCCATGCGAAACACATGACTTAGCTTCAAATCAATGTGGAGTAGAAGGTTTAGCTTCAAATGCATGCGAATCACATGATTTAGCTTCAAATCAATGCCGAATAGAAGGTTTAGCTTCAAATGCATGCGTAACAAATGATTTTGCTTCAAATCAATGCGGAGTGTAAGGTTTAGCTTCGAATGCATGCGAAACACATGATTTAGCTTCAAATCAATGCAGAGTAGAAGGTTTATTTTCTAATGCATGCGAAACACATTAGTTTGCTTCAAATCAATGCGGAATAGAAGGTTAGCTTCAAATGCATGCGAAGCACATGGTTTAGCTTTAAATCAATGCGGAGTAGAGTGTTTAGCTTCAAATGCATGCGAAACACATGATTTAGCTTCAAATCAATGCGGAGTAGAAGGTTTAACTTCCAATGCATGCGAAACACATGACTTAGCATCAAATCAATGCCGAATAGAAGGTTTAGCTTCGAATGCATGCGTAACAAATGATTTAGCTTCAAATCAATGTGGAGTAGAAGTTTTAGCTTCAAATGCATGCGAAACACGTGATTTAACTTCAAATCAATGCCTAATAGAAGGTTTAGCTTCAAATGCATGAGTAACAAATGATTTTGCTTCAAATCAATGCGGAGTAGAAGGTTTTGTTTCAACTCCATGCGAAACACATGATTTAGCTTCAAATCAATGCGAAGTAGAAGGTTTAACTTCAAATGCATGCGAATCACATGATTTAGCTTCAAATCAATGCGAAAGTAGAAGGTTTAGCTTCAAATGCATGCGAAACACATGTTTTAGCTTTAAATCAATGCGGAGTAGAAGGTTTAGCTTCAAATACATTCGAAACACATGATTTAGCTTCAAATCAATGCGGAGTAGAAGGTTTAACTTCCAATGCATGCGAAACACATGAGTTAGCGTCAAATCAATGCGGAATAGAAGGTTTAGCTTCAAATGCATGCGAAACACATGATTTAGCTTCAAATCAATGCGGAGTAGAAGGTTTAACTTCCAATGCATGCGAAAGACATGAGTTAGTGTCACATCAATGCGGAATAGAAGGTTTAGATTTAAATGCATGCGAAACACATGATTTAGCTTCAAATCAATGCGGAGTGGAAGGTTTAGCTTCAAATGCATGCGAAACACATGATTCAGCTTCAAATCAATGCGGTATAGAAGGTTTAGCTTCAATGCATGCGAAACACATGATTTAGCTTCAAATCAATGCGGAGTAGAAGGTTTAGCTTCAAATGCATGCTAAACACATGAGTTATCTTCAAATACTTGAGATATAAATGATATAGCTTCAACTGCATGCGAAACAACGAGATCGCATCAAATCCATGCGAAACACATTACTTGGCTTCAATCAATGCGGAGTAGAAGGTTTAGCTTCAAATGCATGCGAAACACATGATTTAGCTTCAAATCAATGCGGAGTAGAAGGTTTAGCTTCAAATGCATGCGAAACACATGATTTAGCTTCAAATCAAATGCGGAATAGAAGGTTTTAGCTTCAAATGCATGCGAAACACATGATTTAGCTTCAAATCAATGCGGAGTAGAAGGTTTAGCTTCAAATGCATGCGAAACACATGAGTTATCTTCAAATACTTGAGATATAAATGATTTATCTTCAACTGCATGCGATACAAACGAGATCGCATCAAATACATGCGAAACACATGACTTGGCTTCAAATCAATGCGGTGTAGAAGGTTTAGCTTCAAATGCATGCGAAACACATGATTTAGCTTCAAATCAATGCGGAGTAGAAGGTTTATCTTCAAATGCATGCGAAAACACATGATTTAGCTTCAAATCATTGCGGAGTAGAAGGTTTAGCTTCAAATGCATGCGAAACACATGAGTTAGCTTCAAATCAATCCGGAATATATGGTTTAGCTTCAAATGCATGCGAAACACATGATTTAGCTTCAAATCAATGCGAAGTAGAAGTTTCTGCTTCAAATCCATGCGAAACACATGACTTAGCTTCAAATCAATGTGGAGTAGAAGGTTTAGCTCAAATGCATGCGAATCACATGATTTAGCTTCAAATCAATGCCGAATAGAAGGTTAACTTCCAATGCATGCGAAACACATGATTTAGCTTCAAATCAATGCGGAATAGAAGGTTTAGCTTCAAATGCATGCGTAACAAATGATTTAGCTTCAAATCAATGTGGAGTAGAAGGTTTAGCTTCAAATGCATGCGAAACACATGATTTAGCTTCAAATCAATGCGGAGTAGAAGGTTTAGCTTCAAATGCATGCGAAACACATGATTTAGCTTCAAATCAATGCCGATATAGAAGGTTTAGCTTCAAATGCATGCGTAACAAATGATTTTTCTTCAAATCAATGCGAAGTAGAAGGTTAGCTTCAAATGCATGCGAACACCTGATTTAGATTCAAATCAATGCGGAGTAGAAGGTTTAGCTTCAAATGCATGCGAAACACATGAGTTAGCTTCAAATCAATCCGGAATATATGGTTTAGCTTCAAATGCATGCGAAACACATGATTTAGCTTCAAATCAATGCGAAGTAGAAAGTTTAGCTTCAAATGCATGCGAAACACATGAGTTAGCTTCAAATCAATCCGGAATATATGGTTTAGCTTCAAATGCATGCGAAACACATGATTTAGCTTCAAATCAATGCGAAGTAGAAGGTTTTGCTTCAAATCCATGCGAAACACATGACTTAGCTTCAAATCAATGTGGAGGAGAAGGTTTAGCTTCAAATGCATGCGAAACACGTGATTTAGCTTCAAATCAATGCCTAATAGAAGGTTTAGCTTCCAATGCATGAGTAACAAATGATTTTGCTTCAAATCAATGCTGAGTAGAAGGTTTTGTTTCAACTCCATGCGAAACACATGAGTTATCTTCAAATACTTGAGATATAAATGATATAGCTTCAACTGCATGCGAAACAAACGAGATCGCATCAAATCCATGCGAAACACATTACTTGGCTTCAAATCAATGCGGAGTAGAAGGTTTAGCTTCAAATGCTTGCGAAACACATGATTTAGCTTCAAATCAATGCGAAGTAGAAGGTTTTGCTTCAAATGCATGCGTAACAAATGATTTAGCTTCAAATCAATGTGGAGTAGAAGGTTTAGCTTCAAATGCATGCGAAACACGTGATTTAGCTTCAAATCAATGCCTAATAGAAGGTTTAGCTTCCAATGCATGAGTAACAAATGATTTTGCTTCAAATCAATGCTGAGTAGAAGGTTTTGTTTCAACTCCATGCGAAACAAATGAGTTATCTTCAAATACTTGAGATATAAATGATATAGCTTCAACTGCATGCGAAACAAACGAGATCGCATCAAATCCATGCGAAACACATTACTTGGCTTCAAATCAATGCGGAGTAGAAGGTTTAGCTTCAAATGCATGCGAAACACATGATTTAGCTTCAAATCAATGCGGAGTAGAAGGTTTAGCTTCAAATGCATGCGAAACACATGATTTAGCTTCAAATCAATGCGGAATAGAAGGTTTAGCTTCAAATGCATGCGAAACACATGATTTAGCTTCAAATCAATGCGGAGTAGAAGGTTTAGCTTCAAATGCATGCGAAACACATGAGTTATCTTCAAATACTTGAGATATAAATGATTTATCTTCAACTGCATGCGAAACAAACGAGATCGCATCAAATACATGCGAAACACATGACTTGGCTTCAAATCAATGCGGTGTAGAAGGTTTAGCTTCAAATGCATGCGAAACACATGATTTAGCTTCAAATCAATGCGGAGTAGAAGGTTTATCTTCAAATGCATGCGAAACACATGATTTAGCTTCAAATCATTGCGGAGTAGAAGGTTTAGCTTCAAATGCATGCGAAACACATGAGTTAGCTTCAAATCAATCCGGAATATATGGTTTAGCTTCAAATGCATGCGAAACACATGATTTAGCTTCAAATCAATGCGAAGTAGAAGTTTCTGCTTCAAATCCATGCGAAACACATGACTTAGCTTCAAATCAATGTGGAGTAGAAGGTTTAGCTTCAAATGCATGCGAATCACATGATTTAGCTTCAAATCAATGCCGAATAGAAGGTTTAACTTCCAATGCATGCGAAACACATGATTTAGCTTCAAATCAATGCGGAATAGAAGGTTTAGCTTCAAATGCATGCGTAACAAATGATTTAGCTTCAAATCAATGTGGAGTAGAAGGTTTAGCTTCAAATGCATGCGAAAATAATGATTTAGCTTCAAATCAATGCGGAGTAGAAGGTTTAGCTTCAAATGCATGCGAAACATATGAGTTATCTTCAAATCCTTGAGATATAAATGATTTAGCTTCAACTGCATGCGAAACAAACGAGATCGCATCAAATACATGCGAAACACATGACTTGGCTTCAAATCAATGCGGTGTAGAAGGTTTAGCTTCAAATGCATGCGAAACACATGATTTAGCTTCAAATCAATGCGGAGTAGAAGGTTTAACTTCAAATGCATGCGAATCACATGAGTTAGCTTCAAATCAATGCGGAATAGAAGGTTTAGCTTCAAATACATGCGAAACACATGATTTAGATTCAAGTCAATGCGGAGTAGAAGGTTTAGCTTCAAATGCATGCGAAACACATGAGTTAGGTTCAAATCAATGCGGAATATAAGGTTTAGCTTCAAATGCATGCGAAACACATGATTTTGCATCAAATCAATGCCGAATAGAAGGTTTAGCTTCAAATGCAGGCGTAACAAATGATTTTGCTTCAAATCAATGCGAAGTAGAAGGTTTTGCTTCAAATGCATGCGAAACACATGATTTAGCTTCAAATCAATGCGGAGTAGAAGGTTTAGCTTCAAATGCATGCGAAACACATGATTTAGCTTCAAATCAATGCCGATATAGAAGGTTTAGCTTCAAATGCATGCGTAACAAATGATTTTTCTTCAAATCAATGCGAAGTAGAAGGTTTAGCTTCAAATGCATGCGAAACACCTGATTTAGATTCAAATCAATGCGGAGTAGAAGGTTTAGCTTCAAATGCATGCGAAACACATGAGTTAGCTTCAAATCAATCCGGAATATATGGTTTAGCTTCAAATGCATGCGAAACACATGATTTAGCTTCAAATCAATGCGAAGTAGAAAGTTTAGCTTCAAATGCATGCGAAACACATGAGTTAGCTTCAAATCAATCCGGAATATATGGTTTAGCTTCAAATGCATGCGAAACACATGATTTAGCTTCAAATCAATGCGAAGTAGAAGGTTTTGCTTCAAATCCATGCGAAACACATGACTTAGCTTCAAATCAATGTGGAGGAGAAGGTTTAGCTTCAAATGCATGCGAAACACGTGATTTAGCTTCAAATCAATGCCTAATAGAAGGTTTAGCTTCCAATGCATGAGTAACAAATGATTTTGCTTCAAATCAATGCTGAGTAGAAGGTTTTGTTTCAACTCCATGCGAAACACATGAGTTATCTTCAAATACTTGAGATATAAATGATATAGCTTCAACTGCATGCGAAACAAACGAGATCGCATCAAATCCATGCGAAACACATTACTTGGCTTCAAATCAATGCGGAGTAGAAGGTTTAGCTTCAAATGCTTGCGAAACACATGATTTAGCTTCAAATCAATGCGAAGTAGAAGGTTTTGCTTCAAATGCATGCGTAACAAATGATTTAGCTTCAAATCAATGTGGAGTAGAAGGTTTAGCTTCAAATGCATGCGAAACACGTGATTTAGCTTCAAATCAATGCCTAATAGAAGGTTTAGCTTCCAATGCATGAGTAACAAATGATTTTGCTTCAAATCAATGCTGAGTAGAAGGTTTTGTTTCAACTCCATGCGAAACAAATGAGTTATCTTCAAATACTTGAGATATAAATGATATAGCTTCAACTGCATGCGAAACAAACGAGATCGCATCAAATCCATGCGAAACACATTACTTGGCTTCAAATCAATGCGGAGTAGAAGGTTTAGCTTCAAATGCATGCGAAACACATGATTTAGCTTCAAATCAATGCGGAGTAGAAGGTTTAGCTTCAAATGCATGCGAAAATAATGATTTAGCTTCAAATCAATGCGGAGTAGAAGGTTTAGCTTCAAATGCATGCGAAACATATGAGTTATCTTCAAATCCTTGAGATATAAATGATTTAGCTTCAACTGCATGCGAAACAAACGAGATCGCATCAAATACATGCGAAACACATGACTTGGCTTCAAATCAATGCGGTGTAGAAGGTTTAGCTTCAAATGCATGCGAAACACATGATTTAGCTTCAAATCAATGCGGAGTAGAAGGTTTAACTTCAAATGCATGCGAATCACATGAGTTAGCTTCAAATCAATGCGGAATAGAAGGTTTAGCTTCAAATACATGCGAAACACATGATTTAGATTCAAGTCAATGCGGAGTAGAAGGTTTAGCTTCAAATGCATGCGAAACACATGAGTTAGGTTCAAATCAATGCGGAATATAAGGTTTAGCTTCAAATGCATGCGAAACACATGATTTTGCATCAAATCAATGCCGAATAGAAGGTTTAGCTTCAAATGCAGGCGTAACAAATGATTTTGCTTCAAATCAATGCGAAGTAGAAGGTTTTGCTTCAAATGCATGCGAAACACATGATTTAGCTTCAAATCAATGCGGAGTAGAAGGTTTAGCTTCAAATGCATGCGAAACACATGATTTAGCTTCAAATCAATGCCGATATAGAAGGTTTAGCTTCAAATGCATGCGTAACAAATGATTTTTCTTCAAATCAATGCGAAGTAGAAGGTTTAGCTTCAAATGCATGCGAAACACCTGATTTAGATTCAAATCAATGCGGAGTAGAAGGTTTAGCTTCAAATGCATGCGAAACACATGAGTTAGCTTCAAATCAATCCGGAATATATGGTTTAGCTTCAAATGCATGCGAAACACATGATTTAGCTTCAAATCAATGCGAAGTAGAAAGTTTAGCTTCAAATGCATGCGAAACACATGAGTTAGCTTCAAATCAATCCGGAATATATGGTTTAGCTTCAAATGCATGCGAAACACATGATTTAGCTTCAAATCAATGCGAAGTAGAAGGTTTTGCTTCAAATCCATGCGAAACACATGACTTAGCTTCAAATCAATGTGGAGGAGAAGGTTTAGCTTCAAATGCATGCGAAACACGTGATTTAGCTTCAAATCAATGCCTAATAGAAGGTTTAGCTTCCAATGCATGAGTAACAAATGATTTTGCTTCAAATCAATGCTGAGTAGAAGGTTTTGTTTCAACTCCATGCGAAACACATGAGTTATCTTCAAATACTTGAGATATAAATGATATAGCTTCAACTGCATGCGAAACAAACGAGATCGCATCAAATCCATGCGAAACACATTACTTGGCTTCAAATCAATGCGGAGTAGAAGGTTTAGCTTCAAATGCTTGCGAAACACATGATTTAGCTTCAAATCAATGCGAAGTAGAAGGTTTTGCTTCAAATGCATGCGTAACAAATGATTTAGCTTCAAATCAATGTGGAGTAGAAGGTTTAGCTTCAAATGCATGCGAAACACGTGATTTAGCTTCAAATCAATGCCTAATAGAAGGTTTAGCTTCCAATGCATGAGTAACAAATGATTTTGCTTCAAATCAATGCTGAGTAGAAGGTTTTGTTTCAACTCCATGCGAAACACATGAGTTATCTTCAAATACTTGAGATATAAATGATATAGCTTCAACTGCATGCGAAACAAACGAGATCGCATCAAATCCATGCGAAACACATTACTTGGCTTCAAATCAATGCGGAGTAGAAGGTTTAGCTTCAAATGCATGCGAAACACATGATTTAGCTTCAAATCAATGCGGAGTAGAAGGTTTAGCTTCAAATGCATGCGAAAATAATGATTTAGCTTCAAATCAATGCGGAGTAGAAGGTTTAGCTTCAAATGCATGCGAAACACATGAGTTATCTTCAAATCCTTGAGATATAAATGATTTAGCTTCAACTGCATGCGAAACAAACGAGATCGCATCAAATACATGCGAAACACATGACTTGGCTTCAAATCAATGCGGTGTAGAAGGTTTAGCTTCAAATGCATGCGAAACACATGATTTAGCTTCAAATCAATGCGGAGTAGAAGGTTTAACTTCAAATGCATGCGAATCACATGAGTTAGCTTCAAATCAATGCGGAATAGAAGGTTTAGCTTCAAATACATGCGAAACACATGATTTAGATTCAAGTCAATGCGGAGTAGAAGGTTTAGCTTCAAATGCATGCGAAACACATGAGTTAGGTTCAAATCAATGCGGAATATAAGGTTTAGCTTCAAATGCATGCGAAACACATGATTTTGCATCAAATCAATGCCGAATAGAAGGTTTAGCTTCAAATGCAGGCGTAACAAATGATTTGGCTTCAAATCAATGCGAAGTAGAAGGTTTTGCTTCAAATGCATGCGAAACACATGATTTAGCTTCAAATCAATGCGGAGTAGAAGGTTTAGCTTCAAATGCATGCGAAACACATGATTTAGCTTCAAATCAATGCCGATATAGAAGGTTTAGCTTCAAATGCATGCGGAACAAATGATTTTTCTTCAAATCAATGCGAAGTAGAAGGTTTAGCTTCAAATGCATGCGAAACACCTGATTTAGATTCAAATCAATGCGGAGTAGAAGGTTTAGCTTCAAATGCATGCGAAACACATGAGTTAGCTTCAAATCAATCCGGAATATATGGTTTAGCTTCAAATGCATGCGAAACACATGATTTAGCTTCAAATCAATGCGAAGTAGAAAGTTTAGCTTCAAATGCATGCGAAACACATGAGTTAGCTTCAAATCAATCCGGAATATATGGTTTAGCTTCAAATGCATGCGAAACACATGATTTAGCTTCAAATCAATGCGAAGTAGAAGGTTTTGCTTCAAATCCATGCGAAACACATGACTTAGCTTCAAATCAATGTGGAGGAGAAGGTTTAGCTTCAAATGCATGCGAATCACATGATTTAGCTTCAAATCAATGCCGAATAGAAGGTTTAGCTTCAAATGCAGGCGTAACAAATGATTTTGCTTCAAATCAATGCGAAGTAGAAGGTTTTGCTTCAAATGCATGCGAAACACATGATTTAGCTTCAAATCAATGCGGAGTAGAAGGTTTAACTTCCAATGCATGCGAAACACATGAGTTAGCTTCAAATCAATGCCGAATAGAAGGTTTAGCTTCAAATGCATGCGTAACAAATGATTTTTCTTCAAATAAATGCGAAGTAGAAGGTTTAGCTTCAAATGCATGCGAAACACTTGATTTAGATTCAAATCAATGCGGAGTAGAAGGTTTAGCTTCAAATGCATGCGAAACACATGAGTTAGCTTCAAATCAATCCGGAATATATGGTTTAGCTTCAAATGCATGCGAAACACATGATTTAGCTTCAAATCAATGCGAAGTAGAAGGTTTAGCTTCAAATGCATGCGAAACACATGAGTTAGCTTCAAATCAATCCGGAATATATGTTTAGCTTCAAATGCATGCGAAAACACATGATTTAGCTTCAAATCAATGCGAAGTAGAAGGTTTTGCTTCAAATCCATGCGAAACACATGACTTAGCTTCAAATCAATGTGGAGGAGAAGGTTTAGCTTCAAATGCATGCGATCACATGATTTAGCTTCAAATCAATGCCGAATAGAAGGTTTAGCTTCAAATGCATGCGTAACAAATGATTTTGCTTCAAATCAATGCGGAGTGTAAGGTTTAGCTTCGAATGCATGCGAAACATATGATTTAGCTTCAAATCAATGCGGAGTAGAAGGTTTATTTTCTAATGCATGCGAAACACATTAGTTTGCTTCAAATCAATGCGGAATATAAGGTTTAGCTTCAAATGCATGCGAAGCACATGATTTAGATTCAAATCAATGCGGAGTAGAAGGTTTAGCTTCAAATGCATTCGAAACACATGAGTTAGCTTCAAATCAATCCGGAGTAGAAGGTTTAACTTCCAATGCATGCGAAACACATGAGTTAGCGTCAAATCAATGCGGAATAGAAGGTTTAGCTTCAAATGCATGCGAAACACATGATTTAGCTTCAAATCAATGCGGAGTAGAAGGTTTAACTTCCAATGCATGCGAAACACATGAGTTAGTGTCACATCAATGCGGAATAGAAGGTTTAGATTCAAATGCATGCGAAACACATGATTTAGCTTCAAATCAATGCGGAGTGGAAGGTTTAGCTTCAAATGCATGCGAAACACATGATTTAGCTTCAAATCAATGCGGTATAGAAGGTTTAGCTTCAAATGCATGCGAAACACATGATTTAGCTTCAAATCAATGCGGAGTAGAAGGTTTAGCTTCAAATGCATGCGAAACACATGATTTAGCTTCAAATCAATGCGGAATAGAAGGTTTAGCTTCAAATGCATGCGAAACACATGATTTAGCTTCAAATCAATGCGGAGTAGAAGGTTTAGCTTCAAATGCATGCGAAACACATGAGTTATCTTCAAATACTTGAGATATAAATGATTTAGCTTCAACTGCATGCGAAACAAACGAGATCGCATCAAATACATGCGAAACACATGACTTGGCTTCAAATCAATGCGGTGTAGAAGGTTTAGCTTCAAATGCATGCGAAACACATGATTTAGCTTCAATTCAATGCGGAGTAGAAGGTTTAACTTCCAATGCATGCGAAACACATGAGTTAGTGTCACATCAATGCGGAATAGAAGGTTTAGATTCAAATGCATGCGAAACACATGATTTAGCTTCAAATCAATGCGGAGTGGAAGGTTTAGCTTCAAATGCATGCGAAACACATGATTTAGCTTCAAATCAATGCGGAATAGAAGGTTTAGCTTCAAATGCATGCGAAACACATGATTTAGCTTCAAATCAATGCGGAGTAGAAGGTTTAGCTTCAAATGCATGCGAAACACATGAGTTATCTTCAAATACTTGAGATATAAATGATTTAGCTTCAACTGCATGCGAAACAAACGAGATCGCATCAAATACATGCGAAACACATGACTTGGCTTTAAATCAATGCGGTGTAGAAGGTTTAGCTTCAAATGCATGCGAAACACATGATTTAGCTTCAAATCAATGCGGAGTAGAAGGTTTAACTTCAAATGCATGCGAAACACATGAGTTAGCTTCAAATCAATGCGGAATAGAAGGTTTAGCTTCAAATACATGCGAAACACATGATTTAGCTTCAAATCAATGCGGTATAGAAGGTTTAGCTTCAAATGCATGCGAAACACATGATTTAGCTTCAAATCAATGCGGAGTAGAAGGTTTAGCTTCAAATGCATGCGAAACACATGATTTAGCTTCAAATCAATGCGGAATAGAAGGTTTAGCTTCAAATGCATGCGAAACACATGATTTAGCTTCAAATCAATGCGGAGTAGAAGGTTTAGCTTCAAATGCATGCGAAACACATGAGTTATCTTCAAATACTTGAGATATAAATGATTTAGCTTCAACTGCATGCGAAACAAACGAGATCGCATCAAATACATGCGAAACACATGACTTGGCTTCAAATCAATGCGGTGTAGAAGGTTTAGCTTCAAATGCATGCGAAACACATGATTTAGCTTCAATTCAATGCGGAGTAGAAGGTTTAACTTCCAATGCATGCGAAACACATGAGTTAGTGTCACATCAATGCGGAATAGAAGGTTTAGATTCAAATGCATGCGAAACACATGATTTAGCTTCAAATCAATGCGGAGTGGAAGGTTTAGCTTCAAATGCATGCGAAACACATGATTTAGCTTCAAATCAATGCGGAATAGAAGGTTTAGCTTCAAATGCATGCGAAACACATGATTTAGCTTCAAATCAATGCGGAGTAGAAGGTTTAGCTTCAAATGCATGCGAAACACATGAGTTATCTTCAAATACTTGAGATATAAATGATTTAGCTTCAACTGCATGCGAAACAAACGAGATCGCATCAAATACATGCGAAACACATGACTTGGCTTTAAATCAATGCGGTGTAGAAGGTTTAGCTTCAAATGCATGCGAAACACATGATTTAGCTTCAAATCAATGCGGAGTAGAAGGTTTAACTTCAAATGCATGCGAAACACATGAGTTAGCTTCAAATCAATGCGGAATAGAAGGTTTAGCTTCAAATACATGCGAAACACATGATTTAGATTCAAATCAATGCGGAGTAGAAGGTTTAGCTTCAAATGCATGCGAAACACATGAGTTAGGTTCAAATCAATGCGGAATATAAGGTTTAGCTTCAAATGCATGCGTAACAAATGATTTTGCTTCAAATCAATGCGGAGTAGAAGGTTTTGCTTCAACTCCATGCGAAACACATGATTTAGCTTCAAATCAATGCGAAGTAGAAGGTTTTGCTTCAAATGCATGCGAAACACATGATTTAGCTTCAAATCAATGCGGAGAAGAAGGTTTAGCTTCAAATGCATGCGAAACACATGATTTAGCTTCAAATCAATGCCGAATAGAAGGTTTAGCTTCAAATGCATGCGTAACAAATGATTTTTCTTCAAATCAATGCGAAGTAGAAGGTTTAGCTTCAAATGCATGCGAAACACTTGATTTAGCTTGAAATCTATGTGGAGTAGAAGGTTTAGCTTCAAATGCATGCGAAACACATGAGTTATCTTCAAATACTTGAGATATAAATGATTTAGCTTCAACTGCATGCGAAACAAACGAGATCGCATCAAATACATGCGAAACACATGACTTGGCTTTAAATCAATGCGGTGTAGAAGGTTTAGCTTCAAATGCATGCGAAACACATGATTTAGCTTCAAATCAATGCGGAGTAGAAGGTTTAACTTCAAATGCATGCGAAACACATGAGTTAGCTTCAAATCAATGCGGAATAGAAGGTTTAGCTTCAAATACATGCGAAACACATGATTTAGATTCAAATCAATGCGGAGTAGAAGGTTTAGCTTCAAATGCATGCGAAACACATGAGTTAGGTTCAAATCAATGCGGAATATAAGGTTTAGCTTCAAATGCATGCGTAACAAATGATTTTGCTTCAAATCAATGCGGAGTAGAAGGTTTTGCTTCAACTCCATGCGAAACACATGATTTAGCTTCAAATCAATGCGAAGTAGAAGGTTTTGCTTCAAATGCATGCGAAACACATGATTTAGCTTCAAATCAATGCGGAGAAGAAGGTTTAGCTTCAAATGCATGCGAAACACATGATTTAGCTTCAAATCAATGCCGAATAGAAGGTTTAGCTTCAAATGCATGCGTAACAAATGATTTTTCTTCAAATCAATGCGAAGTAGAAGGTTTAGCTTCAAATGCATGCGAAACACTTGATTTAGCTTGAAATCTATGTGGAGTAGAAGGTTTAGCTTCAAATGCTTGCGAAACACATGATTTAGATTCATATCAATGCGAAGTAGAAGGTTTAGCTTCAAATGCATTCGAAACACATGAGTTAGCTTCAAATCAATCCGGAATATATGGTTTAGCTTCAAATGCATGCGAAACACGTGATATAGCTTCAAATCAATGCGAAGTAGAAGGTTTAGCTTCAAATGCATGCGAAACACATGTTTTAGTTTTAAATCAATGCGGAGTAGAAGGTTTATCTTCAAATGCATGCGAAACACATGATTTAGCTTCAAATCAATGCGGAGTGGAAGGTTTAACTTCCAATGCATGCGAAACACATGAGTTAGTGTCACATCAATGCGGAATAGAAGGTTTAGCTTCAAATGCATGCGAAACACATGATTTAGCTTCAAATCAATGCGGAGTAGAAGGTTTAGCTTCAAATGCATGCGAAACACATGAGTTAGCTTCAAATCAATGCGGAATATAAGGTTTAGATTCAAATGCATGCGAAACACATGATTTAGCTTCAAATCAGTGAGGAGTGGAAGGTTTAGCTTCAAATGCATGCGAAACACATGATATAGCTTCAAATCAATGCGAAGTAGAAGGTTTAGCTTCAAATGCATGCGAAACACATGTTTTAGTTTTAAATCAATGCGGAGTAGAAGGTTTATCTTCAAATGCATGCGAAACACATGATTTAGCTTCAAATCAATGCGGAGTAGAAGGTTTAGCTTCAAATGCATGCGAAACACATGAGTTAGCTTCAAATCAATCCGGAATATATGGTTTAGCTTCAAATGCATGCGAAACACATGATTTAGCTTCAAATCAATGCGAAGTAGAAGGTTTTGCTTCAAATCCATGCGAAAAACATGACTTAGCTACAAATCAATGTGGAGTAGAAGGTTTAGCTTCAAATGCATGCGACTCACATGATTTAGCTTCAAATAAATGCCGAATAGAAGGTTTAGCTTCAAATGCATGCGTAACAAATGATTTTGCTTCAAATCAATGCGGAGTGTAAGGTTTAGCTTCGAATGCATGCGAAACACATGATTTAGCTTCAAATCAATGCGGAGTAGAAGGTTTATTTTCTAATGCATGCGAAACACATTAGTTTGCTTCAAATCAATGCGGAATAGAAGGTTTAGCTTCAAATGCATGCGAAGCACATGGTTTAGCTTTAAATCAATGCGGAGTAGAGGGTTTAGCTTCAAATGCATGCGAAACACATGATTTAGCTTCAAATCAATGCGGAGTAGAAGGTTTAACTTCCAATGCATGCGAAACACATGAGTTAGCGTCAAATCAATGCGGAACACAAGGTTTAGCTTCAAATGCATTCGAAACACATGAGTTAGCTTCAAATCAACCCTGAATATATGGTTTAGCTTCAAATGCATGCGAAACACATGATTTAGCTTCAAATCAATGCGAAGTAGAAGGTTTAGCTTCAAATGCATGCGAAACACATGTTTTAGCTTTAAATCAATGCGGAGTAGAAGGTTTAGCTTCAAATGCATGCGAAACATATGATTTAGCTTCAAATCAATGCGGAGTAGAAGGTTTAACTTCCAATGCATGCGAAACACATGAGTTAGCGTCAAATCAATGCGGAATAGAAGGTTTAGCTTCAGATGCATGCGAAACACATGATTTAGCTTCAAATCAATGCGGAGTAGAAGGTTTAACTTCCATTGCATGCGAAACACATAAGTTAGTGTCACATCAATGCGGAATAGAAGGTCTAGATTCAAATGCATGCGAAACACATGATTTAGCTTCAAATCGATGCGGAGTGGAAGGTTTAGCTTCAAATGCATGCGAAACACATGATTTAGCTTCAAATCAATGCGGTATAGAAGGTTTAGCTTCAAATGCATGCGAAACACATGATTTAGCTTCAAATCAATGCGGAGTAGAAGGTTTAGCTTCAAATGCATGCTAAACACATGAGTTATCTTCAAATACTTGAGATATAAATGATATAGCTTCAACTGCATGCGAAACAAACGAGATCGCATCAAATCCATGCGAAACACATTACTTGGCTTCAAATCAATGCGGAGTAGAAGGTTTAGCTTCAAATTCATGCGAAACACATGATTTAGCTTCAAATCAATCCGGAATATATGGTTTAGCTTCAAATGCATGCGAAACACATGATTTAGCTTCAAATCAATGCGAAGTAGAAGGTTTTGCTTCAAATCCATGCGAAACACATGACTTAGCTTCAAATCAATGCGAAGAAGAAGGTTTAACTTCAAATGCTTGCGAAACACATGAGTTAGCTTCAAATCAATGCGGAATAGAAGGTTTAGCTTCAAATGCATGCGAAACACATGATTTAGCTTCAAATCAATGCGGTATAGAAGGTTTAGCTTCAAATGCATGCGAAACACATGATTTAGCTTCAAATCAATGCGGAGTAGAAGGTTTAGCTTCAAATGCATGCTAAACACATCAGTTATCTTCAAATACTTGAGATATAAATGATATAGCTTCAACTGCATGCGAAACAAACGAAATCGCATCAAATCCATGCGAAACACATTACTTGGCTTCAAATCAATGCGGAGTAGTAGGTTTAGGTTCAAATGCATGCGAAACACATGATTTAGCTTCAAATCAATGCGGAGTAGAAGGTTTAGCTTCAAATGCATGCGAAACACATGATTTAGCTTCAAATCAATGCGGAATAGAGGGTTTAGCTTCAAATGCATGCGAAACACATGATTTAGCTTCAAATCAATGCGGAGTAGAAGGTTTAGCTTCAAATGCAAGCGAAACACATGAGTTATCTTCAAATACTTGAGATATAAATGATTTAGCTTCAACTGCATGCGAAACAAACGAGATCGCATCAAATACATGCGAAACACATGACTTGGCTTCAAATCAATGCGGTGTAGAAGGTTTAGCTTCAAATGCATGCGAAACACATGATTTAGCTTCAAATCAATGCGGAGTAGAAGGTTTAACTTCAAATGCATGCGAAACACATTAGTTTGCTTCAAATCAATGCGGAATAGAAGGTTTAGCTTCAAATGCATGCGAAGCACATGGTTTAGCTTTAAATCAATGCGGAGTAGAGGGTTTAGCTTCAAATGCATGCGAAACACATGATTTAGCTTCAAATCAATGCGGAGTAGAAGGTTTAACTTCCAATGCATGAGAAACACATGATTTAGCGTCAAATCAATGCGGAACAGAAGGTTTAGCTTCAAATGCATGCGAAACACATGATTTAGCTTCAAATCAATGCGGAGTAGAAGGTTTAGCTTCAAATGCATGCGAAACACATGATTTAGCTTCAAATCAATCCGGAATATATGGTTTAGCTTCAAATGCATGCGAAACACATGATTTAGCTTCAAATCAATGCGGAGAAGAAGGTTTAGCTTCAAATGCATGCGAAACACATGATTTAGCTTCAAATCAATGCCGAATAGAAGGTTTAGCTTCAAATGCATGCGTAACAAATGATTTTTCTTCAAATCAATGCGAAGTAGAAGGTTTAGCTTCAAATGCATGCGAAACACTTGATTTAGCTTGAAATC
The DNA here is from genome assembly GCF_051020955.1 of Megalopta genalis. Taxonomy (NCBI): domain Eukaryota; kingdom Metazoa; phylum Arthropoda; class Insecta; order Hymenoptera; family Halictidae; genus Megalopta; species Megalopta genalis. The sequence continues at coordinate 32,390 of NW_027477684.1, read as the reverse complement.
TATGTGGAGTAGAAGGTTTAGCTTCAAATGCTTGCGAAACACATGATTTAGATTCATATCAATGAGGAGTAGAAGGTTTAGCTTCAAATGCATACGAAACACATGAGTTAGCTTCAAATCAATGCGAAGTAGAAGGTTTAGCTTCAAATGCATTCGAAACACATGAGTTAGCTTCAAATCAATCCGGAATATATGGTTTAGCTTCAAATGCATGCGAAACACGTGATATAGCTTCAAATCAATGCGAAGTAGAAGGTTTAGCTTCAAATGCATGCGAAACACATGTTTTAGTTTTAAATCAATGCGGAGTAGAAGGTTTATCTTCAAATGCATGCGAAACACATGATTTAGCTTCAAATCAATGCGGAGTGGAAGGTTTAACTTCCAATGCATGCGAAACACATGAGTTAGTGTCACATCAATGCGGAATAGAAGGTTTAGCTTCAAATGCATGCGAAACACATGATTTAGCTTCAAATCAATGCGGAGTAGAAGGTTTAGCTTCAAATGCATGCGAAACACATGAGTTAGCTTCAAATCAATGCGGAATATAAGGTTTAGATTCAAATGCATGCGAAACACATGATTTAGCTTCAAATCAGTGAGGAGTGGAAGGTTTAGCTTCAAATGCATGCGAAACACATGATATAGCTTCAAATCAATGCGAAGTAGAAGGTTTAGCTTCAAATGCATGCGAAACACATGTTTTAGTTTTAAATCAATGCGGAGTAGAAGGTTTATCTTCAAATGCATGCGAAACACATGATTTAGCTTCAAATCAATGCGGAGTAGAAGGTTTAGCTTCAAATGCATGCGAAACACATGAGTTAGCTTCAAATCAATCCGGAATATATGGTTTAGCTTCAAATGCATGCGAAACACATGATTTAGCTTCAAATCAATGCGAAGTAGAAGGTTTTGCTTCAAATCCATGCGAAAAACATGACTTAGCTTCAAATCAATGTGGAGTAGAAGGTTTAGCTTCAAATGCATGCGACTCACATGATTTAGCTTCAAATAAATGCCGAATAGAAGGTTTAGCTTCAAATGCATGCGTAACAAATGATTTTGCTTCAAATCAATGCGGAGTGTAAGGTTTAGCTTCGAATGCATGCGAAACACATGATTTAGCTTCAAATCAATGCGGAGTAGAAGGTTTATTTTCTAATGCATGCGAAACACATTAGTTTGCTTCAAATCAATGCGGAATAGAAGGTTTAGCTTCAAATGCATGCGAAGCACATGGTTTAGCTTTAAATCAATGCGGAGTAGAGGGTTTAGCTTCAAATGCATGCGAAACACATGATTTAGCTTCAAATCAATGCGGAGTAGAAGGTTTAACTTCCAATGCATGCGAAACACATGAGTTAGCGTCAAATCAATGCGGAACACAAGGTTTAGCTTCAAATGCATTCGAAACACATGAGTTAGCTTCAAATCAAACCGGAATATATGGTTTAGCTTCAAATGCATGCGAAACACATGATTTAGCTTCAAATCAATGCGAAGTAGAAGGTTTAGCTTCAAATGCATGCGAAACACATGTTTTAGCTTTAAATCAATGCGGAGTAGAAGGTTTAGCTTCAAATGCATGCGAAACATATGATTTAGCTTCAAATCAATGCGGAGTAGAAGGTTTAACTTCCAATGCATGCGAAACACATGAGTTAGTGTCACATCAATGCGGAATAGAAGGTCTAGATTCAAATGCATGCGAAACACATGATTTAGCTTCAAATCGATGCGGAGTGGAAGGTTTAGCTTCAAATGCATGCGAAACACATGATTTAGCTTCAAATCAATGCGGTATAGAAGGTTTAGTTTCAAATGCATGCGAAACACATGATTTAGCTTCAAATCAATGCGGAGTAGAAGGTTTAGCTTCAAATGCATGCTAAACACATGAGTTATCTTCAAATACTTGAGATATAAATGATATAGCTTCAACTGCATGCGAAACAAACGAGATCGCATCAAATCCATGCGAAACACATTACTTGGCTTCAAATCAATGCGGAGTAGAAGGTTTAGCTTCAAATGCTTGCGAAACACATGATTTAGCTTCAAATCAATGCGGAGTAGAATGTTTAGCTTCAAATGCATGCGAAACACATGATTTAGCTTCAAATCAATGCGGAATAGAAGGTTTAGCTTCAAATGCATGCGAAGCACATGGTTTAGCTTTAAATCAATGCGGAGTAGAGGGTTTAGCTTCAAATGCATGCGAAACACATGATTTAGCTTCAAATCAATGCGGAGTAGAAGGTTTAACTTCCAATGCATGCGAAACACATGATTTAGCGTCAAATCAATGCGGAACAGAAGGTTTAGCTTCAAATGCATGCGAAACACATGATTTAGCTTCAAATCAATGCGGAGTAGAAGGTTTAGCTTCAAATTCATGCGAAACACATGATTTAGCTTCAAATCAATCCGGAATATATGGTTTAGCTTCAAATGCATGCGAAACACATGATTTAGCTTCAAATCAATGCGAAGTAGAAGGTTTTGCTTCAAATCCATGCGAAACACATGACTTAGCTTCAAATCAATGCGAAGAAGAAGGTTTAACTTCAAATGCTTGCGAAACACATGAGTTAGCTTCAAATCAATGCGGAATAGAAGGTTTAGCTTCAAATGCATGCGAAACACATGATTTAGCTTCAAATCAATGCGGTATAGAAGGTTTAGCTTCAAATGCATGCGAAACACATGATTTAGCTTCAAATCAATGCGGAGTAGAAGGTTTAGCTTCAAATGCATGCGAAACACATGATTTAGCTTCAAATCAATGCGGAATAGAGGGTTTAGCTTCAAATGCATGCGAAACACATGATTTAGCTTCAAATCAATGCGGAGTAGAAGGTTTAGCTTCAAATGCATGCGAAACACATGAGTTATCTTCAAATACTTGAGATATAAATGATTTAGCTTCAACTGCATGCGAAACAAACGAGATCGCATCAAATACATGCGAAACACATGACTTGGCTTCAAATCAATGCGGTGTAGAAGGTTTAGCTTCAAATGCATGCGAAACACATGATTTAGCTTCAAATCAATGCGGAGTAGAAGGTTTAACTTCAAATGCATGCGAAACACATTAGTTTGCTTCAAATCAATGCGGAATAGAAGGTTTAGCTTCAAATGCATGCGAAGCACATGGTTTAGCTTTAAATCAATGCGGAGTAGAGGGTTTAGCTTCAAATGCATGCGAAACACATGATTTAGCTTCAAATCAATGCGGAGTAGAAGGTTTAACTTCCAATGCATGCGAAACACATGAGTTAGTGTCACATCAATGCGGAATAGAAAGTTTAGATTCAAATGCATGCGAAACACATGATTTAGCTTCAAATCAATGCGGAGTGCAAGGTTTAACTTCCAATGCATGCGAAACACATGAGTTAGTGTCACATCAATGCGGAATAGAAGGTTTAGCTTCAAATGCATGCGAAACACATGATTTAGCTTCAAATCAATGCGGAGTGGAAGGTTTAACTTCCAATGCATGCGAAACACATGAGTTAGTGTCACATCAATGCGGAATAGAAGGTTTAGCTTCAAATGCATGCGAAACACATGATTTAGCTTCAAATCAATGCGGAGTAGAAGGTTTAGCTTCAAATGCATGCGAAACACATGAGTTAGCTTCAAATCAATGCGGAATAGAAGGTTTAGCTTCAAATAGATGCGCAACACATGATTTAGATTCAAATCAATGCGGAGTAGAAGGTTTAGCTTCAAATGCATGCGAAACACATGAGTTAGGTTCAAATCAATGCGGAATATAAGGTTTAGCTTCAAATGCATGCGAAACACATGATTTAGCATCAAATCAATGCCGAATAGAAGGTTTAGCTTCAAATGCAGGCGTAACAAATGATTTTGCTTCAAATCAATGCGAAGTAGAAGGTTTTGCTTCAAATGCATGCGAAACACATGATTTAGCTTCAAATCAATGCGGAGTAGAAGGTTTAGCTTCAAATGCATGCGAAACACATGATTTAGCTTCAAATCAATGCCGAATAGAAGGTTTAGCTTCACTTGCATGCGTAACAAATGATTTTTCTTCAAATCAATGCGAAGTAGAAGGTTTAGCATCAAATGCATGCGAAACACTTGATTTAGCTTGAAATCTATGTGGAGTAGAAGGTTTAGCTTCAAATGCTTGCGAAACACATGATTTAGCTTCATATCAATGAGGAGTAGAAGGTTTAGCTTCAAATGCATACGAAACACATGAGTTAGCTTCAAATCAATGCGACGTAGAAGGTTTAGCTTCAAATGCATTCGAAACACATGAGTTAGCTTCAAATTAATCCGGAATATATGGTTTAGCTTCAAATGCATGCGAAACACATGATTTAGCTTCAAATCAATGCCGAATAGAAGGTTTAGCTTCAAATGCATGCGTAACAAATGATTTTTCTTCAAATCAATGCGAAGTAGAAGGTTTAGCTTCAAATGCATGCGAAACACTTGATTTAGCTTGAAATCTATGTGGAGTAGAAGGTTTAGCTTCAAATGCTTGCGAAACACATGATTTAGCTTCATATCAATGAGGAGTAGAAGGTTTAGCTTCAAATGCATAATAAACACATGAGTTAGCTTCAAATCAATGCGACGTAGAAGGTTTAGCTTCAAATGCATTCGAAACACATGAGTTAGCTTCAAATTAATCCGGAATATATGGTTTAGCTTCAAATGCATGCGAAACACATGATATAGCTTCAAATCAATGCGAAGTAGAAGGTTTAGCTTCAAATGCATGCGAAACACATGTTTTAGTTTTAAATCAATGCGGAGTAGAAGGTTTATCTTCAAATGCATGCGAAACACATGATTTAGCTTCAAATCAATGCGGAGTAGAAGGTTTAACTTCCAATGCATGCGAAACACATGAGTTAGTGTCACATCAATGCGGAATAGAAGGTTTAGCTTCAAATGCATGCGAAACACATGATTTAGCTTCAAATCAATGCGGAGTAGAAGGTTTAGCTTCAAATGCATGCGAAACACATGAGTTAGCTTCAAATCAATGCGGAATATAAGGTTTAGATTCAAATGCATGCGAAAAACATGATTTAGCTTCAAATCAGTGCGGAGTGGAAGGTTTAGCTTCAAATGCATGCGAAACACATGATATAGCTTCAAATCAATGCGAAGTAGAAGGTTTAGCTTCAAATGCATGCGAAACACATGTTTTAGTTTTAAATCAATGCGGAGTAGAAGGTTTATCTTCAAATGCATGCGAAGCACATGATTTAGCTTCAAATCAATGAGGAGTAGAAGGTTTAGCTTCAAATGCATACGAAACACATGAGTTAGCTTCAAATCAATGCGACGTAGAAGGTTTAGCTTCAAATGCATTCGAAACACATGAGTTAGCTTCAAATTAATCCGGAATATATGGTTTAGCTTCAAATGCATGCGAAACACATGATATAGCTTCAAATCAATGCGAAGTAGAAGGTTTAGCTTCAAATGCATGCGAAACACATGTTTTAGTTTTAAATCAATGCGGAGTAGAAGGTTTATCTTCATATGCATGCGAAACACATGATTTAGCTTCAAATCAATGCGGAGTAGAAGGTTTAACTTCCAATGCATGCGAAACACATGAGTTAGTGTCACATCAATGCGGAATAGAAGGTTTAGCTTCAAATGCATGCGAAACACATGATTTAGCTTCAAATCAATGCGGAGTGGAAGGTTTAGCTTCAAATGCATGCGAAACACATGAGTTAGCTTCAAATCAATGCGGAGTAGAAGGTTAATTTTCTAATGCATGCGAAACACAATAGTTTGCTTCAAATCAATGTGGAGTAGAAGATTTAGCTTCAAATGCATGCGAATCACATGATTTAGCTTCAAATAAATGCCGAATAGAAGGTTTAGCTTCAAATGCATGCGTAACAAATGATTTTGCTTCAAATCAATGCGGAGTGTAAGGTTTAGCATCGAATGCATGCGAAACACATGATTTAGCTTCAAATCAATGCGGAGTAGAAGGTTTAGCTTCAAATGCATGCGAAACACATGATTTAGCTTCAAATCAATCCGGAATATATGGTTTAGCTTCAAATGCATGCGAAATACATGATTTAGCTTCAAATCAATGCGAAGTAGAAGGTTTTGCTTCAAATCCATGCGAAACACATGACTTAGCTTCAAATCAATGTGGAGTAGAAGGTTTAGCTTCAAATGCATGCGAATCACATGATTTAGCTTCAAATCAATGCCGAATAGAAGGTTTAGCTTCAAATGCATGCGTAACAAATGATTTTGCTTCAAATCAATGCGGAGTGTAAGGTTTAGCTTCGAATGCATGCGAAACACATGATTTAGCTTCAAATCAATGCGGAGTAGAAGGTTTAGCTTCAAATGCATGCGAAACACATGAGTTAGCTTCAAATCAATCCGGAATATATGGTTTAGCTTCAAATGCATGCGAAACACATGATTTAGCTTCAAATCAATGCGAAGTAGAAGGTTTTGCTTCAAATCCATGCGAAACACATGACTTAGCTTCAAATCAATGTGGAGTAGAAGGTTTAGCTTCCAATGAATGCGAATCACATGATTTAGCTTCAAATAAATGCCGAATAGAAGGTTTAGCTTCAAATTCATGCGTAACAAATGATTTTGCTTCAAATCAATGCGGAGTGTAAGGTTTAGCTTCGAATGCATGCGAAACACATGATTTAGCTTCAAATCAATGCGGAGTAGAAGGTTAATTTTCTAATGCATGCGAAACACAATAGTTTGCTTCAAATCAATGTGGAGTAGAAGATTTAGCTTCAAATGCATGCGAATCACATGATTTAGCTTCAAATAAATGCCGAATAGAAGGTTTAGCTTCAAATGCATGCGTAACAAATGATTTTGCTTCAAATCAATGCGGAGTGTAAGGTTTAGCTTCGAATGCATGCGAAACACATGATTTAGCTTCAAATCAATGCGGAGTAGAAGGTTTAGCTTCAAATGCATGCGAAACACATGATTTAGCTTCAAATCAATCCGGAATATATGGTTTAGCTTCAAATGCATGCGAAATACATGATTTAGCTTCAAATCAATGCGAAGTAGAAGGTTTTGCTTCAAATCCATGCGAAACACATGACTTAGCTTCAAATCAATGTGGAGTAGAAGGTTTAGCTTCAAATGCATGCGAATCACATGATTTAGCTTCAAATCAATGCCGAATAGAAGGTTTAGCTTCAAATGCATGCGTAACAAATGATTTTGCTTCAAATCAATGCGGAGTGTAAGGTTTAGCTTCGAATGCATGCGAAACACATGATTTAGCTTCAAATCGATGCGGAGTAGAAGGTTTATTTTCTAATGCATGCGAAACACATTAGTTTGCTTCAAATCAATGCGGAATAGAAGGTTTAGCTTCAAAAGCATGCAAAGCACATGATTTAGCTTCATATCAATGAGGAGTAGAAGGTATAGCTTCAAATGCATACGAAACACATGAGTTAGCTTCAAATCAATATGGAGTAGAAGGTTTAGCTTCAAATGCATGCGAAACACTTGATTTAGCTTCAAATCAATGCGGAACACAAGGTTTAGCTTCAAATGCATGCGAAACACATGATTTAGCTTCATATCAATGCGGAGTAGAAGGTTTAGCTTCAAATGCATGCGAAACACATGCGTTATCTTCAAATACTTGAGATATAAATGATTTAGCTTCAACTGCATGCGAAACAAACGAGATCGCATCAAATCCATGCGAAACACATTACTTGGCTTCAAATCAATGCGGAGTAGAAGGTTTAGCTTCAAATGCATGCGAAACACATGATTTAGCTTCAAATCAATGCGGAGTAGACTGTTTAGCTTCAAATGCATGCGAAACACGTGATTTAGCTTCAAATCAATGCCTAATAGAAGGTTTAGCTTCAAATGCATGAGTAACAAATGATTTTGCTTCAAATCAATGCGGAGTAGAAGGTTTTGTTTCAACTCCATGCGAAACACATGATTTAGTTTCAAATCAATGCGAAGTAGAAGGTTTAACTTCAAATGCTTGCGAAACACATGAGTTAGCTTCAAATCAATGCGGAATAGAAGGTTTAGCATCGAATGCATGCGAAACACATGATTTAGCTTCAAATCAATGCGGAGTAGAAGGTTTAGCTTCAAATGCATGCGAAACACATGATTTAGCTTCAAATCAATCCGGAATATATGGTTTAGCTTCAAATGCATGCGAAATACATGATTTAGCTTCAAATCAATGCGAAGTAGAAGGTTTTGCTTCAAATCCATGCGAAACACATGACTTAGCTTCAAATCAATGTGGAGTAGAAGGTTTAGCTTCAAATGCATGCGAATCACATGATTTAGCTTCAAATCAATGCCGAATAGAAGGTTTAGCTTCAAATGCATGCGTAACAAATGATTTTGCTTCAAATCAATGCGGAGTGTAAGGTTTAGCTTCGAATGCATGCGAAACACATGATTTAGCTTCAAATCAATGCGGAGTAGAAGGTTTAGCTTCAAATGCATGCGAAACACATGAGTTAGCTTCAAATCAATCCGGAATATATGGTTTAGCTTCAAATGCATGCGAAACACATGATTTAGCTTCAAATCAATGCGAAGTAGAAGGTTTTGCTTCAAATCCATGCGAAACACATGACTTAGCTTCAAATCAATGTGGAGTAGAAGGTTTAGCTTCCAATGAATGCGAATCACATGATTTAGCTTCAAATAAATGCCGAATAGAAGGTTTAGCTTCAAATTCATGCGTAACAAATGATTTTGCTTCAAATCAATGCGGAGTGTAAGGTTTAGCTTCGAATGCATGCGAAACACATGATTTAGCTTCAAATCAATGCGGAGTAGAAGGTTAATTTTCTAATGCATGCGAAACACAATAGTTTGCTTCAAATCAATGTGGAGTAGAAGATTTAGCTTCAAATGCATGCGAATCACATGATTTAGCTTCAAATAAATGCCGAATAGAAGGTTTAGCTTCAAATGCATGCGTAACAAATGATTTTGCTTCAAATCAATGCGGAGTGTAAGGTTTAGCTTCGAATGCATGCGAAACACATGATTTAGCTTCAAATCAATGCGGAGTAGAAGGTTTAGCTTCAAATGCATGCGAAACACATGATTTAGCTTCAAATCAATCCGGAATATATGGTTGAGCTTCAAATGCATGCGAAATACATGATTTAGCTTCAAATCAATGCGAAGTAGAAGGTTTTGCTTCAAATCCATGCGAAACACATGACTTAGCTTCAAATCAATGTGGAGTAGAAGGTTTAGCTTCAAATGCATGCGAATCACATGATTTAGCTTCAAATCAATGCCGAATAGAAGGTTTAGCTTCAAATGCATGCGTAACAAATGATTTTGCTTCAAATCAATGCGGAGTGTAAGGTTTAGCTTCGAATGCATGCGAAACACATGATTTAGCTTCAAATCAATGCGGAGTAGAAGGTTTATTTTCTAATGCATGCGAAACACATTAGTTTGCTTCAAATCAATGCGGAATAGAAGGTTTAGCTTCAAAAGCATGCAAAGCACATGATTTAGCTTCATATCAATGAGGAGTAGAAGGTATAGCTTCAAATGCATACGAAACACATGAGTTAGCTTCAAATCAATATGGAGTAGAAGGTTTAGCTTCAAATGCATGCGAAACACTTGATTTATCTTCAAATCAATGCGGAACACAAGGTTTAGCTTCAAATGCATGCGAAACACATGATTTAGCTTCATATCAATGCGGAGTAGAAGGTTTAGCTTCAAATGCATGCGAAACACATGCGTTATCTTCAAATACTTGAGATATAAATGATTTAGCTTCAACTGCATGCGAAACAAACGAGATCGCATCAAATCCATGCGAAACACATTACTTGGCTTCAAATCAATGCGGAGTAGAAGGTTTAGCTTCAAATGCATGCGAAACACATGATTTAGCTTCAAATCAATGCGGAGTAGACTGTTTAGCTTCAAATGCATGCGAAACACGTGATTTAGCTTCAAATCAATGCCTAATAGAAGGTTTAGCTTCAAATGCATGAGTAACAAATGATTTTGCTTCAAATCAATGCGGAGTAGAAGGTTTTGTTTCAACTCCATGCGAAACACATGATTTAGTTTCAAATCAATGCGAAGTAGAAGGTTTAACTTCAAATGCTTGCGAAACACATGAGTTAGCTTCAAATCAATGCGGAATAGAAGGTTTAGCTTCAAATGCATGCGAAACACATGATTTAGATTCAAATCAATGCGGAGTAGAAGGTTTAGCTTCAAATGCATTCGAAACACATGAGTTAGCTTCAAATCAATCCGGAATATATGGTTTAGCTTCAAATGCATGCGAAACACATGATTTAGCTTCAAATCAATGCGAAGTAGAAGGTTTAGCTTCAAATGCATGCGAAACACATGTTTTAGCTTTAAATCAATGCGGAGTAGAAGGTTTAGCTTCAAATGCATGCGAAACACATGAGTTAGCGTCAAATCAATGCGGAGTAGAAGGTTTAACTTCCAATGCATGCGAAACACATGAGTTAGTGTCACATCAATGCGGAATAGAAGGTTTAGCTTCAAATGCATGCGAAACACGTAATTTAGCTTCAAATCAATGCCTAATAGAAGGTTTAGCTTCAAATGCATGCGTAACAAATGATTTTGCTTCAAATCAATGCGGAGTAGAAGGTTTTGTTCAACTCCATGCGAAACACATGATTTAGCTTCAAATCAATGAGGAGTAGAAGGTTTAGCTTCAAATGCATACGAAACACATGAGTTAGCTTCAAATCAATGCGACGTAGAAGGTTTAGCTTCAAATGCATTCGAAACACATGAGTTAGCTTCAAATTAATCCGGAATATATGGTTTAGCTTCAAATGCATGCGAAACACATGATATAGCTTCAAATCAATGCGAAGTAGAAGGTTTAGCTTCAAATGCATGCGAAACACATGTTTTAGTTTTAAATCAATGCGGAGTAGAAGGTTTATCTTCAAATGCATGCGAAACACATGATTTAGCTTCAAATCAATGCGGAGTAGAAGGTTTAACTTCCAATGCATGCGAAACACATGAGTTAGTGTCACATCAATGCGGAATAAAAGGTTTAGCTTCAAATGCATGCGAAACACATGATTTAGCTTCAAATCAATGCGGAGTAGAAGGTTTAGCTTCAAATGCATGCGAAACACATGAGTTAGCTTCAAATCAATGCGGAATATAAGGTTTAGATTCAAATGCATGCGAAAAACATGATTTAGCTTCAAATCAGTGCGGAGTGGAAGGTTTAGCTTCAAATGCATGCGAAACACATGATATAGCTTCAAATCAATGCGAAGTAGAAGGTTTAGCTTCAAATGCATGCTAAACACATGAGTTATCTTCAAATACTTGAGATATAAATGATATAGCTTCAACTGCATGCGAAACAAACGAGATCGCATCAAATCCATGCGAAACACATTACTTGACTTCAAATCAATGCGGTGTAGAAGGTTTAGCTTCAAATGCATGCGAAGCACATGATTTAGCTTCAAATCAATGCGGAGTAGAACGTTTAGCTTCAAATGCATGCGAAACACATGATTTAGCTTCATATCAATCAGGAGTAGAAGGTTTAGCTTCAAATCCATGCGAAACACATGACTTAGCTTCAAATCAATGTGGAGTAGAAGGTTTAGCTTCAAATGCATGCGAAACACATGATTTAGCTTCAAATCAATGCCGAATAGAAGGTTTAGCTTCGAATGCATGCGTAACAAATGATTTAGCTTCAAATCAATGTGGAGTAGTAGGTTTAGCTTCAAATGCATGCGAAACACGTAATTTAGCTTCAAATCAATGCCTAATAGAAGGTTTAGCTTCAAATGCATGCGTAACAAATGATTTTGCTTCAAATCAATGCGGAGTAGAAGGTTTTGTTCAACTCCATGCGAAACACATGATTTAGCTTCAAATCAATGAGGAGTAGAAGGTTTAGCTTCAAATGCATACGAAACACATGAGTTAGCTTCAAATCAATGCGACGTAGAAGGTTTAGCTTCAAATGCATTCGAAACACATGAGTTAGCTTCAAATTAATCCGGAATATATGGTTTAGCTTCAAATGCATGCGAAACACATGAGTTAGCTTCAAATCAATGCGGAATATAAGGTTTAGATTCAAATGCATGCGAAAAACATGATTTAGCTTCAAATCAGTGCGGAGTGGAAGGTTTAGCTTCAAATGCATGCGAAACACATGATATAGCTTCAAATCAATGCGAAGTAGAAGGTTTAGCTTCAAATGCATGCGAAACACATGTTTTAGTTTTAAATCAATGCGGAGTAGAAGGTTTATCTTCAAATGCATGCGAAGCACATGATTTAGCTTCAAATCAATGCGGAGTAGAAGGTTTAGCTTCAAATGCATGCGAAACACATGAATTAGCTTCAAATCAATCCGGAATATATGGTTTAGCTTCAAATGCATGCGAAACACATGATTTAGCTTCAAATCAATGCGGAATATAAGGTTTAGATTCAAATGCATGCGAAAAACATGATTTAGCTTCAAATCAGTGCGGAGTGGAAGGTTTAGCTTCAAATGCATGCGAAACACATGATATAGCTTCAAATCAATGCGAAGTAGAAGGTTTAGCTTCAAATGCATGCGAAACACATGTTTTAGTTTTAAATCAATGCGGAGTAGAAGGTTTAACTTCAAATGCATGCGAAGCACATGATTTAGCTTCAAATCAATGCGGAGTAGAAGGTTTAGCTTCAAATGCATGCGAAACACATGATTTAGCTTCAAATCAATGCGAAGTAGAAGGTTTTGCTTCAAATCCATGCGAAACACATGACTTAGCTTCAAATCAATGTGGAGTAGAAGATTTAGCTTCAAATGAATGCGAATCACATGATTTAGCTTCAAATAAATGCCGAATAGAAGGTTTAGCTTCAAATTCATGCGTAACAAATGATTTTGCTTCAAATCAATGCGGAGTGTAAGGTTTAGCTTCGAATGCATGCGAAACACATGATTTAGCTTCAAATCAATGCGGAGTAGAAGGTTAATTTTCTAATGCATGCGAAACACAATAGTTTGCTTCAAATCAATGTGGAGTAAAAGATTTAGCTTCAAATGCATGCGAATCACATGATTTAGCTTCAAATAAATGCCGAATAGAAGGTTTAGCTTCAAATGCATGCGTAACACATGTTTTAGCTTTAAATCAATGCGGAGTAGAAGGTTTAGCTTCAAATGCATGCGAAACACATGAGTTAGCGTCAAATCAATGCGGAGTAGAAGGTTTAACTTCCAATGCATGCGAAACACATGAGTTAGTGTCACATCAATGCGGAATAGAAGGTTTAGATTCAAATGCATGCGAAACACATGATTTAGGTTCAAATCAATGCGGAGTGGAAGGTTTAGCTTCAAATGCATGCGAAACACATGATTTAGCTTCAAATCAATGCGGAATAGAAGGTTTAGCTTCAAATGCATGCGAAACACACGATTTAGATTCAAATCAATGCGGAGTAGAAGGTTAGCTTCAAATGCATTCGAAACACATGAGTTAGCTTCAAATCAATCCGGAATATATGGTTTAGCTTCAAATGCATGCGAAAACACATGATTTAGCTTCAAATCAATGCGAAGTAGAAGGTTTAGCTTCAAATGCATGCGAAACACATGTTTTAGCTTTAAATCAATGCGGAGTAGAAGGTTAAGCTTCAAATGCATGCGAAACACATGAGTTAGCGTCAAATCAATGCGGAGTAGAAGGTTTAACTTCCAATGCATGCGAAACACATGAGTTAGTGTCACATCAATGCGGAATAGAAGGTTTAGATTCAAATGCATGCGAAACACATGATTTAGATTCAAATCAATGCGGAGTGTAAGGTTTAGCTTCAAAATGCATGCGAAACACATGATTTAGCTTCAAATCAATGCGGTATAGAAGGTTTAGCTTCAAATGCATGCGAAACACATGATTTAGCTTCAAATCAATGCGGAGTAGAAGGTTTAGCTTCAAATGCATGCTAAACACATGAGTTATCTTCAATCAATGCGAAGTAGAAGGTTTTTGCTTCAAATCCATGCGAAACACATGACTTAGCTTCAAATCAATGTGGAGTAGAAGGTTTAGCTTCAAATGCATGCGAATCACATGATTTAGCTTCAAATCAATGCCGAATAGAAGGTTTAGCTTCAAATGCATGCGTAACAAATGATTTTGCTTCAAATCAATGCGGAGTGTAAGGTTTAGCTTCGAATGCATGCGAAACACATGATTTAGCTTCAAATCAATGCGGAGTAGAAGGTTTAGCTTCAAATGCATGCGAAACACATGAGTTAGCTTCAAATCAATCCGGAATATATGGTTTAGCTTCAAATGCATGCGAAACACATGATTTAGCTTCAAATCAATGCGAAGTAGAAGGTTTTGCTTCAAATCCATGCGAAACACATGACTTAGCTTCAAATCAATGTGGAGTAGAAGGTTTAGCTTCCAATGAATGCGAATCACATGATTTAGCTTCAAATAAATGCCGAATAGAAGGTTTAGCTTCAAATTCATGCGTAACAAATGATTTTGCTTCAAATCAATGCGAGAGTGTAAGGTTTAGCTTCGAATGCATGCGAAACACATGATTTAGCTTCAAATCAATGCGGAGTAGAAGGTTAATTTTCTAGTGCATGCGAAACACAATAGTTTGCTTCAAATCAATGTGGAGTAGAAGATTTAGCTTCAAATGCATGCGAATCACATGATTTAGCTTCAAATAAATGCCGAATAGAAGGTTTAGCTTCAAATGCATGCGTAACAAATGATTTTGCTTCAAATCAATGCGGAGTGTAAGGTTTAGCTTCGAATGCATGCGAAACACATGATTTAGCTTCAAATCAATGCGGAGTAGAAGGTTTAGCTTCAAATGCATGCGAAACACATGATTTAGCTTCAAATCAATCCGGAATATATGGTTTAGCTTCAAATGCATGCGAAATACATGATTTAGCTTCAAATCAATGCGAAGTAGAAGGTTTTGCTTCAAATCCATGCGAAACACATGACTTAGCTTCAAATCAATGTGGAGTAGAAGGTTTAGCTTCAAATGCATGCGAATCACATGATTTAGCTTCAAATCAATGCCGAATAGAAGGTTTAGCTTCAAATGCATGCGTAACAAATGATTTTGCTTCAAATCAATGCGGAGTGTAAAGGTTTAGCTTCGAATGCATGCGAAAACACATGATTTAGCTTCAAATCAATGCGGAGTAGAAGGTTTATTTTCTAATGCATGCGAAACACATTAGTTTGCTTCAAATCAATGCGGAATAGAAGGTTTAGCTTCAAAAGCATGCAAAGCACATGATTTAGCTTCATATCAATGAGGAGTAGAAGGTATAGCTTCAAATGCATACGAAACACATGAGTTAGCTTCAAATCAATATGGAGTAGAAGGTTTAGCTTCAAATGCATGCGAAACACTTGATTTAGCTTCAAATCAATGCGGAACACAAGGTTTAGCTTCAAATGCATGCGAAACACATGATTTAGCTTCATATCAATGCGGAGTAGAAGGTTTAGCTTCAAATGCATGCGAAACACATGCGTTATCTTCAAATACTTGAGATATAAATGATTTAGCTTCAACTGCATGCGAAACAAACGAGATCGCATCAAATCCATGCGAAACACAATTACTTGGCTTCAAATCAATGCGGAGTAGAAGGTTTAGCTTCAAATGCATGCGAAACACATGATTTAGCTTCAAATCAATGCGGAGTAGACTGTTTAGCTTCAAATGCATGCGAAACACGTGATTTAGCTTCAAATCAATGCCTAATAGAAGGTTTAGCTTCAAATGCATGAGTAACAAGTGATTTTGCTTCAAATCAATGCGGAGTAGAAGGTTTTGTTTCAACTCCATGCGAAACACATGATTTAGTTTCAAATCAATGCGAAGTAGAAGGTTTAACTTCAAATGCTTGCGAAACACATGAGTTAGCTTCAAATCAATGCGGAAATAGAAGGTTTAGCTTCAAATGCATGCGAAACACATGATTTAGATTCAAATCAATGCGGAGTAGAAGGTTTAGCTTCAAATGCATTCGAAACACATGAGTTAGCTTCAAATCAATCCGGAATATATGGTTTAGCTTCAAATGCATGCGAAACACATGATTTAGCTTCAAATCAATGCGAAGTAGAAGGTTTAGCTTCAAATGCATGCGAAACACATGTTTTAGCTTTAAATCAATGCGGAGTAGAAGGTTTAGCTTCAAATGCATGCGAAACACATGAGTTAGCGTCAAATCAATGCGGAGTAGAAGGTTTAACTTCCAATGCATGCGAAACACATGAGTTAGTGTCACATCAATGCGGAATAGAAGGTTTAGATTCAAATGCATGCGAAACACATGATTTAGCTTCAAATCAATGCGGAGTGGAAGGTTTAGCTTCAAATGCATGCGAAACACATGATTTAGCTTCAAAATCAATGCGGTATAGAAGGTTTAGCTTCAAATGCATGCGAAACACATGATTTAGCTTCAAATCAATGCGGAGTAGAAGGTTTAGCTTCAAATGCATGCTAAACACATGAGTTATCTTCAAATACTTGAGATATAAATGATATAGCTTCAACTGCATGCGAAACAAACGAGATCGCATCAAATCCATGCGAAACACATTACTTGACTTCAAATCAATGCGGTGTATCAAATGCATGCGAAGCACATGATTTAGCTTCAAATCAATGCGGAGTAGAACGTTTAGCTTCAAATGCATGCGAAACACATGATTTAGCTTCATATCAATCAGGAGTAGAAGGTTTAGCTTCAAATCCACGCGAAACACATGACTTAGCTTCAAATCAATGTGGAGTAGAAGGTTTAGCTTCAAATGCATGCGAAACACATGATTTAGCTTCAAATCAATGCCGAATAGAAGGTTTAGCTTCGAATGCATGCGTAACAAATGATTTAGCTTCAAATCAATGTGGAGTAGTAGGTTTAGCTTCAAATGCATGCGAAACACGTAATTTAGCTTCAAATCAATGCCTAATAGAAGGTTTAGCTTCAAATGCATGCGTAACAAATGATTTTGCTTCAAATCAATGCGGAGTAGAAGGTTTTGTTCAACTCCATGCGAAACACATGATTTAGCTTCAAATCAATGAGGAGTAGAAGGTTTAGCTTCAAATGCATGCGAAACACATGAGTTAGCTTCAAATCAATCCGGAATATATGGTTTAGCTTCAAATGCATGCGAAACACATGATTTAGCTTCAAATCAATGCGAAGTAGAAGGTTTTGCTTCAAATCCATGCGAAACACATGACTTAGCTTCAAATCAATGTGGAGTAGAAGGTTTAGCTTCCAATGAATGCGAATCACATGATTTAGCTTCAAATAAATGCCGAATAGAAGGTTTAGCTTCAAATTCATGCGTAACAAATGATTTTGCTTCAAATCAATGCGGAGTGTAAGGTTTAGCTTCGAATGCATGCGAAACACATGATTTAGCTTCAAATCAATGCGGAGTAGAAGGTTAATTTTCTAGTGCATGCGAAACACAATAGTTTGCTTCAAATCAATGTGGAGTAGAAGATTTAGCTTCAAATGCATGCGAATCACATGATTTAGCTTCAAATAAATGCCGAATAGAAGGTTTAGCTTCAAATGCATGCGTAACAAATGATTTTGCTTCAAATCAATGCGGAGTGTAAGGTTTAGCTTCGAATGCATGCGAAACACATGATTTAGCTTCAAATCAATGCGGAGTAGAAGGTTTAGCTTCAAATGCATGCGAAACACATGATTTAGCTTCAAATCAATCCGGAATATATGGTTTAGCTTCAAATGCATGCGAAATACATGATTTAGCTTCAAATCAATGCGAAGTAGAAGGTTTTGCTTCAAATCCATGCGAAACACATGACTTAGCTTCAAATCAATGTGGAGTAGAAGGTTTAGCTTCAAATGCATGCGAATCACATGATTTAGCTTCAAATCAATGCCGAATAGAAGGTTTAGCTTCAAATGCATGCGTAACAAATGATTTTGCTTCAAATCAATGCGGAGTGTAAGGTTTAGCTTCGAATGCATGCGAAACACATGATTTAGCTTCAAATCAATGCGGAGTAGAAGGTTTATTTTCTAATGCATGCGAAACACATTAGTTTGCTTCAAATCAATGCGGAATAGAAGGTTTAGCTTCAAAAGCATGCAAAGCACATGATTTAGCTTCATATCAATGAGGAGTAGAAGGTATAGCTTCAAATGCATACGAAACACATGAGTTAGCTTCAAATCAATATGGAGTAGAAGGTTTAGCTTCAAATGCATGCGAAACACTTGATTTAGCTTCAAATCAATGCGGAACACAAGGTTTAGCTTCAAATGCATGCGAAACACATGATTTAGCTTCATATCAATGCGGAGTAGAAGGTTTAGCTTCAAATGCATGCGAAACACATGCGTTATCTTCAAATACTTGAGATATAAATGATTTAGCTTCAACTGCATGCGAAACAAACGAGATCGCATCAAATCCATGCGAAACACATTACTTGGCTTCAAATCAATGCGGAGTAGAAGGTTTAGCTTCAAATGCATGCGAAACACATGATTTAGCTTCAAATCAATGCGGAGTAGACTGTTTAGCTTCAAATGCATGCGAAACACGTGATTTAGCTTCAAATCAATGCCTAATAGAAGGTTTAGCTTCAATGCATGAGTAACAAGTGATTTTGCTTCAAATCAATGCGGAGTAGAAGGTTTTGTTTCAACTCCATGCGAAACACATGATTTAGTTTCAAATCAATGCGAAGTAGAAGGTTTAACTTCAAATGCTTGCGAAACACATGAGTTAGCTTCAAATCAATGCGGAATAGAAGGTTTAGCTTCAAATGCATGCGAAACACATGATTTAGATTCAAATCAATGCGGAGTAGAAGGTTTAGCTTCAAATGCATTCGAAACACATGAGTTAGCTTCAAATCAATCCGGAATATATGGTTTAGCTTCAAATGCATGCGAAACACATGATTTAGCTTCAAATCAATGCGAAGTAGAAGGTTTAGCTTCAAATGCATGCGAAACACATGTTTTAGCTTTAAATCAATGCGGAGTAGAAGGTTTAGCTTCAAATGCATGCGAAACACATGAGTTAGCGTCAAATCAATGCGGAGTAGAAGGTTTAACTTCCAATGCATGCGAAACACATGAGTTAGTGTCACATCAATGCGGAATAGAAGGTTTAGATTCAAATGCATGCGAAACACATGATTTAGCTTCAAATCAATGCGGAGTGGAAGGTTTAGCTTCAAATGCATGCGAAACACATGATTTAGCTTCAAATCAATGCGGTATAGAAGGTTTAGCTTCAAATGCATGCGAAACACATGATTTAGCTTCAAATCAATGCGGAGTAGAAGGTTTAGCTTCAAATGCATGCTAAACACATGAGTTATCTTCAAATACTTGAGATATAAATGATATAGCTTCAACTGCATGCGAAACAAACGAGATCGCATCAAATCCATGCGAAACACATTACTTGACTTCAAATCAATGCGGTGTAGAAGGTTTAGCTTCAAATGCATGCGAAGCACATGATTTAGCTTCAAATCAATGCGGAGTAGAACGTTTAGCTTCAAATGCATGCGAAACACATGATTTAGCTTCATATCAATCAGGAGTAGAAGGTTTAGCTTCAAATCCATGCGAAACACATGACTTAGCTTCAAATCAATGTGGAGTAGAAGGTTTAGCTTCAAATGCATGCGAAACACATGATTTAGCTTCAAATCAATGCCGAATAGAAGGTTTAGCTTCGAATGCATGCGTAACAAATGATTTAGCTTCAAATCAATGTGGAGTAGTAGGTTTAGCTTCAAATGCATGCGAAACACGTAATTTAGCTTCAAATCAATGCCTAATAGAAGGTTTAGCTTCAAATGCATGCGTAACAAATGATTTTGCTTCAAATCAATGCGGAGTAGAAGGTTTTGTTCAACTCCATGCGAAACACATGATTTAGCTTCAAATCAATGAGGAGTAGAAGGTTTAGCTTCAAATGCATACGAAACACATGAGTTAGCTTCAAATCAATGCGACGTAGAAGGTTTAGCTTCAAATGCATTCGAAACACATGAGTTAGCTTCAAATTAATCCGGAATATATGGTTTAGCTTCAAATGCATGCGAAACACATGATATAGCTTCAAATCAATGCGAAGTAGAAGGTTTAGCTTCAAATGCATGCGAAACACATGTTTTAGTTTTAAATCAATGCGGAGTAGAAGGTTTATCTTCAAATGCATGCGAAACACATGATTTAGCTTCAAATCAATGCGGAGTAGAAGGTTTAACTTCCAATGCATGCGAAACACATGAGTTAGTGTCACATCAATGCGGAATAGAAGGTTTAGCTTCAAATGCATGCGAAACACATGATTTAGCTTCAAATCAATGCGGAGTAGAAGGTTTAGCTTCAAATGCATGCGAAACACATGAGTTAGCTTCAAATCAATGCGGAATATAAGGTTTAGATTCAAATGCATGCGAAAAACATGATGTAGCTTCAAATCAGTGCGGAGTGGAAGGTTTAGCTTCAAATGCATGCGAAACACATGATATAGCTTCAAATCAATGCGAAGTAGAAGGTTTAGCTTCAAATGCATGCGAAACACATGTTTTAGTTTTAAATCAATGCGGAGTAGAAGGTTTATCTTCAAATGCATGCGAAGCACATGATTTAGCTTCAAATCAATGCGGAGTAGAAGGTTTAGCTTCAAATGCATGCGAAACACATGAATTAGCTTCAAATCAATCCGGAATATATGGTTTAGCTTCAAATGCATGCGAAACACATGATTTAGCTTCAAATCAATGCGGAATATAAGGTTTAGATTCAAATGCATGCGAAAAACATGATTTAGCTTCAAATCAGTGCGGAGTGGAAGGTTTAGCTTCAAATGCATGCGAAACACATGATATAGCTTCAAATCAATGCGAAGTAGAAGGTTTAGCTTCAAATGCATGCGAAACACATGTTTTAGTTTTAAATCAATGCGGAGTAGAAGGTTTATCTTCAAATGCATGCGAAGCACATGATTTAGCTTCAAATCAATGCGGAGTAGAAGGTTTAGCTTCAAATGCATGCGAAACACATGAGTTAGCTTCAAATCAATCCGGAATATATGGTTTAGCTTCAAATGCATGCGAAACACATGATTTAGCTTCAAATCAATGCGAAGTAGAAGGTTTTGCTTCAAATCCATGCGAAACACATGATTTAGCTTCAAATCAATGCCGAATAGAAGGTTTAGCTTCAAATGCATGCGAAACACATGAATTAGCTTCAAATCAATCCGGAATATATGGTTTAGCTTCAAATGCATGCGAAACACATGATTTAGCTTCAAATCAATGCGGAATATAAGGTTTAGATTCAAATGCATGCGAAAAACATGATTTAGCTTCAAATCAGTGCGGAGTGGAAGGTTTAGCTTCAAATGCATGCGAAACACATGATATAGCTTCAAATCAATGCGAAGTAGAAGGTTTAGCTTCAAATGCATGCGAAACACATGTTTTAGTTTTAAATCAATGCGGAGTAGAAGGTTTATCTTCAAATGCATGCGAAGCACATGATTTAGCTTCAAATCAATGCGGAGTAGAAGGTTTAGCTTCAAATGCATGCGAAACACATGAGTTAGCTTCAAATCAATCCGGAATATATGGTTTAGCTTCAAATGCATGCGAAACACATGATTTAGCTTCAAATCAATGCGAAGTAGAAGGTTTTGCTTCAAATCCATGCGAAACACATGACTTAGCTTCAAATCAATGTGGAGTAGAAGGTTTAGCTTCAAATGAATGCGAATCACATGATTTAGCTTCAAATAAATGCCGAATAGAAGGTTTAGCTTCAAATTCATCCGTAACAAATGATTTTGCTTCAAATCAATGCGGAGTGTAAGGTTTAGCTTCGAATGCATGCGAAACACATGATTTAGCTTCAAATCAATATGGAGTAGAAGGTTTAGCTTCAAATGCATGCGAAACACTTGATTTAGCTTCAAATCAATGCGGAACACAAGGTTTAGCTTCAAATGCATGCGAAACACATGATTTAGCTTCATATCAATGCGGAGTAGAAGGTTAATTTTCTAATGCATGCGAAACACAATAGTTTGCTTCAAATCAATGTGGAGTAGAAGATTTAGCTTCAAATGCATGCGAATCACATGATTTAGCTTCAAATAAATGCCGAATAGAAGGTTTAGCTTCAAATGCATGCGTAACACATGTTTTAGCTTTAAATCAATGCGGAGTAGAAGGTTTAGCTTCAAATGCATGCGAAACACATGAGTTAGCGTCAAATCAATGCGGAGTAGAAGGTTTAACTTCCAATGCATGCGAAACACATGAGTTAGTGTCACATCAATGCGGAATAGAAGGTTTAGATTCAAATGCATGCGAAACACATGATTTAGCTTCAAATCAATGCGGAGTGGAAGGTTTAGCTTCAAATGCATGCGAAACACATGATTTAGCTTCAAATCAATGCGGAATAGAAGGTTTAGCTTCAAATGCATGCGAAACACATGATTTAGATTCAAATCAATGCGGAGTAGAAGGTTTAGCTTCAAATGCATTCGAAACACATGAGTTAGCTTCAAATCAATCCGGAATATATGGTTTAGCTTCAAATGCATGCGAAACACATGATTTAGCTTCAAATCAATGCGAAGTAGAAGGTTTAGCTTCAAATGCATGCGAAACACATGTTTTAGCTTTAAATCAATGCGGAGTAGAAGGTTTAGCTTCAAATGCATGCGAAACACATGAGTTAGCGTCAAATCAATGCGGAGTAGAAGGTTTAACTTCCAATGCATGCGAAACACATGAGTTAGTGTCACATCAATGCGGAATAGAAGGTTTAGATTCAAATGCATGCGAAACACATGATTTAGCTTCAAATCAATGCGGAGTGGAAGGTTTAGCTTCAAATGCATGCGAAACACATGATTTAGCTTCAAATCAATGCGGTATAGAAGGTTTAGCTTCAAATGCATGCGAAACACATGATTTAGCTTCAAATCAATGCGGAGTAGAAGGTTTAGCTTCAAATGCATGCTAAACACATGAGTTATCTTCAAATACTTGAGATATAAATGATATAGCTTCAACTGCATGCGAAACAAACGAGATCGCATCAAATCCATGCGAAACACATTACTTGACTTCAAATCAATGCGGAGTAGAAGGTTTAGCTTCAAATGCATGCGAAGCACATGATTTAGCTTCAAATCAATGCGGAGTAGAACGTTTAGCTTCAAATGCATGCGAAACACATGATTTAGCTTCATATCAATCAGGAGTAGAAGGTTTAGCTTCAAATCCATGCGAAACACATGACTTAGCTTCAAATCAATGTGGAGTAGAAGGTTTAGCTTCAAATGCATGCGAAACACATGATTTAGCTTCAAATCAATGCCGAATAGAAGGTTTAGCTTCGAATGCATGCGTAACAAATGATTTAGCTTCAAATCAATGTGGAGTAGTAGGTTTAGCTTCAAATGCATGCGAAACACGTAATTTAGCTTCAAATCAATGCCTAATAGAAGGTTTAGCTTCAAATGCATGCGTAACAAATGATTTTGCTTCAAATCAATGCGGAGTAGAAGGTTTTGTTCAACTCCATGCGAAACACATGATTTAGCTTCAAATCAATGAGGAGTAGAAGGTTTAGCTTCAAATGCATACGAAACACATGAGTTAGCTTCAAATCAATGCGACGTAGAAGGTTTAGCTTCAAATGCATTCGAAACACATGAGTTAGCTTCAAATTAATCCGGAATATATGGTTTAGCTTCAAATGCATGCGAAACACATGATATAGCTTCAAATCAATGCGAAGTAGAAGGTTTAGCTTCAAATGCATGCGAAACACATGTTTTAGTTTTAAATCAATGCGGAGTAGAAGGTTTATCTTCAAATGCATGCGAAACACATGAGTTAGCTTCAAATCAATCCGGAATATATGGTTTAGCTTCAAATGCATGCGAAACACATGATTTAGCTTCAAATCAATGCGGAATATAAGGTTTAGATTCAAATGCATGCGAAAAACATGATTTAGCTTCAAATCAGTGCGGAGTGGAAGGTTTAGCTTCAAATGCATGCGAAACACATGATATAGCTTCAAATCAATGCGAAGTAGAAGGTTTAGCTTCAAATGCATGCGAAACACATGTTTTAGTTTTAAATCAATGCGGAGTAGAAGGTTTATCTTCAAATGCATGCGAAGCACATGATTTAGCTTCAAATCAATGCGGAGTAGAAGGTTTAGCTTCAAATGCATGCGAAACACATGAGTTAGCTTCAAATCAATCCGGAATATATGGTTTAGCTTCAAATGCATGCGAAACACATGATTTAGCTTCAAATCAATGCGAAGTAGAAGGTTTTGCTTCAAATCCATGCGAAACACATGACTTAGCTTCAAATCAATGTGGAGTAGAAGGTTTAGCTTCAAATGAATGCGAATCACATGATTTAGCTTCAAATAAATGCCGAATAGAAGGTTTAGCTTCAAATTCATCCGTAACAAATGATTTTGCTTCAAATCAATGCGGAGTGTAAGGTTTAGCTTCGAATGCATGCGAAACACATGATTTAGCTTCAAATCAATGCGGAGTAGAAGGTTAATTTTCTAATGCATGCGAAACACAATAGTTTGCTTCAAATCAATGTGGAGTAGAAGATTTAGCTTCAAATGCATGCGAATCACATGATTTAGCTTCAAATAAATGCCGAATAGAAGGTTTAGCTTCAAATGCATGCGTAACACATGTTTTAGCTTTAAATCAATGCGGAGTAGAAGGTTTAGCTTCAAATGCATGCGAAACACATGAGTTAGCGTCAAATCAATGCGGAGTAGAAGGTTTAACTTCCAATGCATGCGAAACACATGAGTTAGTGTCACATCAATGCGGAATAGAAGGTTTAGATTCAAATGCATGCGAAACACATGATTTAGCTTCAAATCAATGCGGAGTGGAAGGTTTAGCTTCAAATGCATGCGAAACACATGATTTAGCTTCAAATCAATGCGGAATAGAAGGTTTAGCTTCAAATGCATGCGAAACACATGATTTAGATTCAAATCAATGCGGAGTAGAAGGTTTAGCTTCAAATGCATTCGAAACACATGAGTTAGCTTCAAATCAATCCGGAATATATGGTTTAGCTTCAAATGCATGCGAAACACATGATTTAGCTTCAAATCAATGCGAAGTAGAAGGTTTAGCTTCAAATGCATGCGAAACACATGTTTTAGCTTTAAATCAATGCGGAGTAGAAGGTTTAGCTTCAAATGCATGCGAAACACATGAGTTAGCGTCAAATCAATGCGGAGTAGAAGGTTTAACTTCCAATGCATGCGAAACACATGAGTTAGTGTCACATCAATGCGGAATAGAAGGTTTAGATTCAAATGCATGCGAAACACATGATTTAGCTTCAAATCAATGCGGAGTGGAAGGTTTAGCTTCAAATGCATGCGAAACACATGATTTAGCTTCAAATCAATGCGGTATAGAAGGTTTAGCTTCAAATGCATGCGAAACACATGATTTAGCTTCAAATCAATGCGGAGTATAAGGTTTAGCTTCAAATGCATGCTAAACACATGAGTTATCTTCAAATACTTGAGATATAAATGATATAGCTTCAACTGCATGCGAAACAAACGAGATCGCATCAAATCCATGCGAAACACATTACTTGACTTCAAATCAATGCGGAGTAGAAGGTTTAGCTTCAAATGCATGCGAAGCACATGATTTAGCTTCAAATCAATGCGGAGTAGAACGTTTAGCTTCAAATGCATGCGAAACACATGATTTAGCTTCATATCAATCAGGAGTAGAAGGTTTAGCTTCAAATCCATGCGAAACACATGACTTAGCTTCAAATCAATGTGGAGTAGAAGGTTTAGCTTCAAATGCATGCGAATCACATGATTTAGCTTCAAATCAATGCCGAATAGAAGGTTTAGCTTCAAATGCATGCGTAACAAATGATTTTGCTTCAAATCAATGCGGAGTGTAAGGTTTAGCTTCGAATGCATGCGAAACACATGATTTAGCTTCAAATCAATGCGGAGTAGAAGGTTTATTTTCTAATGCATGCGAAACACATTAGTTTGCTTCAAATCAATGCGGAATAGAAGGTTTAGCTTCAAAAGCATGCAAAGCACATGATTTAGCTTCATATCAATGAGGAGTAGAAGGTATAGCTTCAAATGCATACGAAACACATGAGTTAGCTTCAAATCAATATGGAGTAGAAGGTTTAGCTTCAAATGCATGCGAAACACTTGATTTAGCTTCAAATCAATGCGGAACACAAGGTTTAGCTTCAAATGCATGCGAAACACATGATTTAGCTTCATATCAATGCGGAGTAGAAGGTTTAGCTTCAAATGCATGCGAAACACATGCGTTATCTTCAAATACTTGAGATATAAATGATTTAGCTTCAACTGCATGCGAAACAAACGAGATCGCATCAAATCCATGCGAAACACATTACTTGGCTTCAAATCAATGCGGAGTAGAAGGTTTAGCTTCAAATGCATGCGAAACACATGATTTAGCTTCAAATCAATGCGGAGTAGACTGTTTAGCTTCAAATGCATGCGAAACACGTGATTTAGCTTCAAATCAATGCCTAATAGAAGGTTTAGCTTCAAATGCATGAGTAACAAATGATTTTGCTTCAAATCAATGCGGAGTAGAAGGTTTTGTTTCAACTCCATGCGAAACACATGATTTAGTTTCAAATCAATGCGAAGTAGAAGGTTTAACTTCAAATGCTTGCGAAACACATGAGTTAGCTTCAAATCAATGCGGAATAGAAGGTTTAGCATCGAATGCATGCGAAACACATGATTTAGCTTCAAATCAATGCGGAGTAGAAGGTTTAGCTTCAAATGCATGCGAAACACATGATTTAGCTTCAAATCAATCCGGAATATATGGTTTAGCTTCAAATGCATGCGAAATACATGATTTAGCTTCAAATCAATGCGAAGTAGAAGGTTTTGCTTCAAATCCATGCGAAACACATGACTTAGCTTCAAATCAATGTGGAGTAGAAGGTTTAGCTTCAAATGCATGCGAATCACATGATTTAGCTTCAAATCAATGCCGAATAGAAGGTTTAGCTTCAAATGCATGCGTAACAAATGATTTTGCTTCAAATCAATGCGGAGTGTAAGGTTTAGCTTCGAATGCATGCGAAACACATGATTTAGCTTCAAATCAATGCGGAGTAGAAGGTTTAGCTTCAAATGCATGCGAAACACATGAGTTAGCTTCAAATCAATCCGGAATATATGGTTTAGCTTCAAATGCATGCGAAACACATGATTTAGCTTCAAATCAATGCGAAGTAGAAGGTTTTGCTTCAAATCCATGCGAAACACATGACTTAGCTTCAAATCAATGTGGAGTAGAAGGTTTAGCTTCCAATGAATGCGAATCACATGATTTAGCTTCAAATAAATGCCGAATAGAAGGTTTAGCTTCAAATTCATGCGTAACAAATGATTTTGCTTCAAATCAATGCGGAGTGTATGGTTTAGCTTCGAATGCATGCGAAACACATGATTTAGCTTCAAATCAATGCGGAGTAGAAGGTTAATTTTCTAATGCATGCGAAACACAATAGTTTGCTTCAAATCAATGTGGAGTAGAAGATTTAGCTTCAAATGCATGCGAATCACATGATTTAGCTTCAAATAAATGCCGAATAGAAGGTTTAGCTTCAAATGCATGCGTAACAAATGATTTTGCTTCAAATCAATGCGGAGTGTAAGGTTTAGCTTCGAATGCATGCGAAACACATGATTTAGCTTCAAATCAATGCGGAGTAGAAGGTTTAGCTTCAAATGCATGCGAAACACATGATTTAGCTTCAAATCAATCCGGAATATATGGTTTAGCTTCAAATGCATGCGAAATACATGATTTAGCTTCAAATCAATGCGAAGTAGAAGGTTTTGCTTCAAATCCATGCGAAACACATGACTTAGCTTCAAATCAATGTGGAGTAGAAGGTTTAGCTTCAAATGCATGCGAATCACATGATTTAGCTTCAAATCAATGCCGAATAGAAGGTTTAGCTTCAAATGCATGCGTAACAAATGATTTTGCTTCAAATCAATGCGGAGTGTAAGGTTTAGCTTCGAATGCATGCGAAACACATGATTTAGCTTCAAATCAATGCGGAGTAGAAGGTTTATTTTCTAATGCATGCGAAACACATTAGTTTGCTTCAAATCAATGCGGAATAGAAGGTTTAGCTTCAAAAGCATGCAAAGCACATGATTTAGCTTCATATCAATGAGGAGTAGAAGGTATAGCTTCAAATGCATACGAAACACATGAGTTAGCTTCAAATCAATATGGAGTAGAAGGTTTAGCTTCAAATGCATGCGAAACACTTGATTTAGCTTCAAATCAATGCGGAACACAAGGTTTAGCTTCAAATGCATGCGAAACACATGATTTAGCTTCATATCAATGCGGAGTAGAAGGTTTAGCTTCAAATGCATGCGAAACACATGCGTTATCTTCAAATACTTGAGATATAAATGATTTAGCTTCAACTGCATGCGAAACAAACGAGATCGCATCAAATCCATGCGAAACACATTACTTGGCTTCAAATCAATGCGGAGTAGAAGGTTTAGCTTCAAATGCATGCGAAACACATGATTTAGCTTCAAATCAATGCGGAGTAGACTGTTTAGCTTCAAATGCATGCGAAACACGTGATTTAGCTTCAAATCAATGCCTAATAGAAGGTTTAGCTTCAAATGCATGAGTAACAAATGATTTTGCTTCAAATCAATGCGGAGTAGAAGGTTTGTTTCAACTCCATGCGAAACACATGATTTAGTTTCAAATCAATGCGAAGTAGAAGGTTTAACTTCAAATGCTTGCGAAACACATGAGTTAGCTTCAAATCAATGCGGAATAGAAGGTTTAGCTTCAAATGCATGCGAAACACATGATTTAGATTCAAATCAATGCGGAGTAGAAGGTTTAGCTTCAAATGCATTCGAAACACATGAGTTAGCTTCAAATCAATCCGGAATATATGGTTTAGCTTCAAATGCATGCGAAACACATGATTTAGCTTCAAATCAATGCGAAGTAGAAGGTTTAGCTTCAAATGCATGCGAAACACATGTTTTAGCTTTAAATCAATGCGGAGTAGAAGGTTTAGCTTCAAATGCATGCGAAACACATGAGTTAGCGTCAAATCAATGCGGAGTAGAAGGTTTAACTTCCAATGCATGCGAAACACATGAGTTAGTGTCACATCAATGCGGAATAGAAGGTTTAGATTCAAATGCATGCGAAACACATGATTTAGCTTCAAATCAATGCGGAGTGGAAGGTTTAGCTTCAAATGCATGCGAAACACACGATTTAGCTTCAAATCAATGCGGTATAGAAGGTTTAGCTTCAAATGCATGCGAAACACATGATTTAGCTTCAAATCAATGCGGAGGAGAAGGTTTAGCTTCAAATGCATGCTAAACACATGAGTTATCTTCAAATACTTGAGATATAAATGATATAGCTTCAACTGCATGCGAAACAAACGAGATCGCATCAAATCCATGCGAAACACATTACTTGACTTCAAATCAATGCGGTGTAGAAGGTTTAGCTTCAAATGCATGCGAAGCACATGATTTAGCTTCAAATCAATGCGGAGTAGAACGTTTAGCTTCAAATGCATGCGAAACACATGATTTAGCTTCATATCAATCAGGAGTAGAAGGTTTAGCTTCAAATCCATGCGAAACACATGACTTAGCTTCAAATCAATGTGGAGTAGAAGGTTTAGCTTCAAATGCATGCGAAACACATGATTTAGCTTCAAATCAATGCCGAATAGAAGGTTTAGCTTCGAATGCATGCGTAACAAATGATTTAGCTTCAAATCAATGTGGAGTAGTAGGTTTAGCTTCAAATGCATGCGAAACACGTAATTTAGCTTCAAATCAATGCCTAATAGAAGGTTTAGCTTCAAATGCATGCGTAACAAATGATTTTGCTTCAAATCAATGCGGAGTAGAAGGTTTTGTTCAACTCCATGCGAAACACATGATTTAGCTTCAAATCAATGAGGAGTAGAAGGTTTAGCTTCAAATGCATACGAAACACATGAGTTAGCTTCAAATCAATGCGACGTAGAAGGTTTAGCTTCAAATGCATTCGAAACACATGAGTTAGCTTCAAATTAATCCGGAATATATGGTTTAGCTTCAAATGCATGCGAAACACATGATATAGCTTCAAATCAATGCGAAGTAGAAGGTTTAGCTTCAAATGCATGCGAAACACATGTTTTAGTTTTAAATCAATGCGGAGTAGAAGGTTTATCTTCAAATGCATGCGAAACACATGATTTAGCTTCAAATCAATGCGGAGTAGAAGGTTTAACTTCCAATGCATGCGAAACACATGAGTTAGTGTCACATCAATGCGGAATAAAAGGTTTAGCTTCAAATGCATGCGAAACACATGATTTAGCTTCAAATCAATGCGGAGTAGAAGGTTTAGCTTCAAATGCATGCGAAACACATGAGTTAGCTTCAAATCAATGCGGAATATAAGGTTTAGATTCAAATGCATGCGAAAAACATGATTTAGCTTCAAATCAGTGCGGAGTGGAAGGTTTAGCTTCAAATGCATGCGAAACACATGATATAGCTTCAAATCAATGCGAAGTAGAAGGTTTAGCTTCAAATGCATGCTAAACACATGAGTTATCTTCAAATACTTGAGATATAAATGATATAGCTTCAACTGCATGCGAAACAAACGAGATCGCATCAAATCCATGCGAAACACATTACTTGACTTCAAATCAATGCGGTGTAGAAGGTTTAGCTTCAAATGCATGCGAAGCACATGATTTAGCTTCAAATCAATGCGGAGTAGAACGTTTAGCTTCAAATGCATGCGAAACACATGATTTAGCTTCATATCAATCAGGAGTAGAAGGTTTAGCTTCAAATCCATGCGAAACACATGACTTAGCTTCAAATCAATGTGGAGTAGAAGGTTTAGCTTCAAATGCATGCGAAACACATGATTTAGCTTCAAATCAATGCCGAATAGAAGGTTTAGCTTCGAATGCATGCGTAACAAATGATTTAGCTTCAAATCAATGTGGAGTAGTAGGTTTAGCTTCAAATGCATGCGAAACACGTAATTTAGCTTCAAATCAATGCCTAATAGAAGGTTTAGCTTCAAATGCATGCGTAACAAATGATTTTGCTTCAAATCAATGCGGAGTAGAAGGTTTTGTTCAACTCCATGCGAAACACATGATTTAGCTTCAAATCAATGAGGAGTAGAAGGTTTAGCTTCAAATGCATACGAAACACATGAGTTAGCTTCAAATCAATGCGACGTAGAAGGTTTAGCTTCAAATGCATTCGAAACACATGAGTTAGCTTCAAATTAATCCGGAATATATGGTTTAGCTTCAAATGCATGCGAAACACATGATATAGCTTCAAATCAATGCGAAGTAGAAGGTTTAGCTTCAAATGCATGCGAAACACATGTTTTAGTTTTAAATCAATGCGGAGTAGAAGGTTTATCTTCAAATGCATGCGAAACACATGATTTAGCTTCAAATCAATGCGGAGTAGAAGGTTTAACTTCCAATGCATGCGAAACACATGAGTTAGTGTCACATCAATGCGGAATAGAAGGTTTAGCTTCAAATGCATGCGAAACACATGATTTAGCTTCAAATCAATGCGGAGTAGAAGGTTTAGCTTCAAATGCATGCGAAACACATGAGTTAGCTTCAAATCAATGCGGAATATAAGGTTTAGATTCAAATGCATGCGAAAAACATGATTTAGCTTCAAATCAGTGCGGAGTGGAAGGTTTAGCTTCAAATGCATGCGAAACACATGATATAGCTTCAAATCAATGCGAAGTAGAAGGTTTAGCTTCAAATGCATGCGAAACACATGTTTTAGTTTTAAATCAATGCGGAGTAGAAGGTTTATCTTCAAATGCATGCGAAGCACATGATTTAGCTTCAAATCAATGCGGAGTAGAAGGTTTAGCTTCAAATGCATGCGAAACACATGAATTAGCTTCAAATCAATCCGGAATATATGGTTTAGCTTCAAATGCATGCGAAACACATGATTTAGCTTCAAATCAATGCGGAATATAAGGTTTAGATTCAAATGCATGCGAAAAACATGATTTAGCTTCAAATCAGTGCGGAGTGGAAGGTTTAGCTTCAAATGCATG